>NC_056731.1:1360510113-1360607613 GCF_019279795.1 Protopterus annectens
GTCTCTGCCTGCCTATAATTGATATATTTCTATATGTTACCTGTAAATATATATATATATATATATATATATATATATATATATATATGTGTGTGTGTGTGTGTGTGTGTGTGTGTGTGTATGTGTATCGCACTCAACAGATCCAGATATATCTTATATGTGCCACATACAGATAGATGAGGGTATCCTGTCTGATGGGGGTGGGGAGAGACAGTTAAGGTGCACATAGTTGGGTGTATGCAAAGGCATATATGGACAACAAAGTTCTATAGTCAGATGTGGGTTTAGACATGGGCTATAAATTAAGTGCAGGAGCATGCCCAGTATGACCTTCAGTACTAACAGTGGGAGTCCAGTCCAGAGCTACCAGTACTCCAGTCCAGGATTTTGTGTGCTACAGCAGATTGGCTGATGAATCTGTGTAAACAATCCAGCACTTCAGTGATATACTAGCTGAAGGATCTCCTAGCTGTGTGCTATGCTTATTAACTGAGTCATATCCTGGGGTGGGTACAGAGTGCATTGGACTGAGCAGAGTTTTCCATAATACGTGTGGTACAATCTACATAGCACTGTGATTTCCTGGTATGTCAGTGGCAGATCAGTATAGATTAATGTGAGGAAGCACTGACAGACATTTGTTTACTGACTATATACACTGCAGGGAACCATTGTTACTGCACAAATTGTTCTAGTGTGCACATTCTACTTTTGTCTTGTCAGCGGTTCCCCTTCCCCTTATATGTGTCTCTTTGTCCTTCTGTAGGCCAGTCACAGGCTTTGTCCACAGTTGCTGCTGTTATGTATTTGTAGTTATGGTGTGACTGGGGTAGAACTTGTAACAATACACACAGGGTAACAGACTTCACACCTCTGACTGTACCTGTTTAGCAGGTTGTCCAACATTGTGCCCCATGCATCTGCTGTTGTTCTCAGACGGTTTGTGTTGCACTGTTCTTATAAGGCTACATGGTGGCCATAGCTCTCTAACTCTTGCAGACACACATCTGCACAGGATCATATATAATAGTCGGACAGAGGCCCAGAAATGGGACAGGATCTTAATATTGCACTTCCAAATGTAGACAGTTAATAGAACAGTTTTGTATTAGCTTACATTTTCTTATGGGTATGATGTCTGCTTCTCAACTGTCTGTCATTGATGTTTTCACATCAACCTTTATTGCCTTACAAATAGTTTGCCAGGCAAATGCAATGTTATGACAAGCAGAACAGATATATGAGGCATACATATGGACATTCTGTGACACCCTGTCATTCCAAGGGTATGTATGAGGCCCACTGACTTGTTGTCACTACTGACACAGTAACGTGGCAGTCTTTATATCCTGGCACTAGGCTGACTTGTCACAACCTGCTGTTGTACTAGGCACTGTCTAGGATACTCAGAGCTGTGTACTGTCCATATGTGTGACCCCCTGTCCCTCCATTGTCCAGCTTTCCTGCAGTAACAAATATTGACTTCTGGACAGTCTGTACAACTCCTACCATAGGTGTAGCTGACATGCAAAATAGTTGGCATGGCCAGGCTTGAATTATGGACCGTGTCAACCAGGATACCGCTCTTAGACCAGTAAGCCATAAAAGCCACCAGTAAGTGCTGTTTACTTCCTGACAATATTGACCATCCTCATACATAACACATTGACCCCTGCATATTGTGGAAATGGAACAAGTTAGCAAGTTGATTGGGACAGCTCTGGGAATGTGTGGTCTGCTGCTATTAACTTACAAGCATAAATGTTACCACTGTTCTATGGGAACACAGGTGTGTTGGGGGGTAGGGAAGCATACCTCTCAACTGTGCACATTTTCGCAAACTGTCCAGATGTTTGCCTCATATTTTGGGTCTATTTTGTCATAATATTGTGGTTGTCTGGGAAAATACTGGCAAATCATTAAAGACTGAAGTTAGAAAGCAATGACAGACATTTTAGTTTCAGACTTCATACCCTTCAGAGAATTAATGCTACTGCAAGACCTGTTATAATATACCTTTCTAAGTGTGTAATAGCAATATATCATAACTGTCCCCATTTTGGGGCCTTTGCCACACATTCCTTTATAGCTTTGTACAGATGTCATGCTGTAAGAGGTTGAGAGGTATGTATGGGACTTCAACATTGACATCCATGCATCTGTCCTATGACCCCACTGTTTGTTAGTCCCTCACATATACTGCAGTGAGTTTTGCCGCCTTGACGACTATTGCATATTCTGGGGCAGCCATTATTTGGCAGACATTTCCTGTTGTCCCACACAGCTTTCAGTTGTCTGCTGCTATCCTGGTAGCCTACTCCATTCCCGTGCATGCATGCAGCAATACCATAGATATGCTACAACAGTCTAATACCTCATTCATTTGTTGTTAAGAAGAGTGACTTACCTTGTGCCTGCAGCAGTTGAGAGGACAGTGATTCAGGGCTGACTCTGTCAGATGCACACAGTACACAGCCTATACATGGTTAGGTACAGGTAGTGTGATGTGGGTGGCATCCTTTTTACTGTATGTATGTGAGTCGGAATGAGGTGTCAGTCCCTGGGTCCTTAGGTTGTCAGTGTATGTGCTATGCATTGCCTCTTTGCCAAGGCCATGGCATACTGGGCATGACTACATCTGCCTACAGGGACAGGCTCAGAGGGTTCCTTCTCCAAGTCCCCCTGTGCCTGTGAGGACCTTGGCAATGGTGGGGGGCTGTGTGCCCCTTCCCTCTGCTGTTCCTGCCGCAGCTGTTTCCACAGAATCATATTGTGTAGCATGGCACGTACTATGAACATGTGTGCACATGCGGCTGGAGAGTACTGCAGGGCTTCACCTGATATGCCAAGGCAGCAGAACCATGATTTAAGCAGCCCAAAATCCCGCTCTGCTATGTTCATAGTTTGTGTGTGTGGCTCATTATGGCATTCGTCAGTGGGTGTGTGTGCATTTCTGATGGGTGTCATTATCCAGGGATCCATTGCATAGCCAGCATCCCCGACTAGATGGCCATATGGGATGCCACCCCCCCAGCAAATGACTGGTACAGCTGTGATGCATGCCAGATGTGGGAGTCATGATAACTGGCAGAGCTGCTGGCACACACATTGATAATAATGGCCTTGACGTTGTACACAACCTGGCAGTTGATGGAGTGATACCCCTTGCAGTTGACATAGACTCTACCTTCCTCACCAGGTGGTGCTTTGATGTGCACATGAGTGCAGTCTATGGCACCCACTATCTCTGGGTAGTATGCTACAAAGTGGAAGAGATGAATATTGCTGGTCTTCTCCTTAGGGGTGCTGGGGAAATAAATGTGCTCACTGGCATGTGTTAGCATGACATCCTGGAACTGGTGGAGTACCCTGGATGCAGATGCCTGTGAGACCTCCATGATGTCTCCAGTAAGTCTTTGGAAAGTACCTGTAGCTAGTATTCTTAAGCCTACACATACCTTTGTTTCCACTGGGATGGGTTCCCGTCTGTTTGCTCTGGGTCTGAGTTGAGGGCGGCAGAGCTCGATGAGTTCATGTAGTATGTCCCTGTCTACCCTGTAGCACTCTACTATCTCCAGCTCATGTAGCCCTTGAAAGGTTACCCTGGGTCTGAACACTCTTCTCCTCTTCAGTCTGGGCCTATTGCCAGCATCATCATCTTCACTGACCTCAGCCTGTAGTGCATACAGATGCAGCAGAGCAGCAGCAGTCCTTATTTTGTCAGTTAAAATTCCCAATTGTGCACTCCAATTGTGAAGACTATGTGGGAAAACTCAGATTGAAGGGTGTATGTATACTTTATAGTGGTATGTTGCAGATGCAGCCTGTGTGATTAGCTATCATACATTCCACCTGCCAGCTATATTATTGAGGGGTTTGAATGGGCAAGTGTGAGTGGAAGAGGGCTTATTGGTCATTTATAGTTGACTGGCTTTTCTAGGCTATTTCCTTTTATTTTCTTTTTTTCAATTTCCCCCACTGCTAAGCCCCGTGGCACTCCACACAAACCCGTGCCTCTAGTATAAACATTGCTTAGCAGTTTAGACCCTACCCTGAACATAGGCATGCTTAGCTTTTCTTTAACCAGCTAAAACAAGCACAGTGGGGCTAAGCAGAGCTGAGCAGCATCAGACACCCCCCGCTTAGCTGTGCTTAGCTGAGCACAAACAGGCACTGCTAAGCTCCAATCTGCTTATACATGCTGTGACACACACCTTTTTCATGTCAACTGTCTCTTCTGCCTACGCTACCAAAGTTCTAGCCCTTACAAAGTTAATACCTATGGACACGGTGGCTCTTTTTACTATTCAATAAACTTGGCTCATTTACATACACCTAATTGCGTATACCCTGGATACTGCACGACACCAGAGCCTATCTCCTTCACAACCACTATAACCTGCCATTGTATGACTCTGCATGCTGGCCACTATAACTTTGCATACCTTTATATTTCATATTTTACATATTGTATTTTTTTTTCAGAAAATGGCATGTTTGCGCGCCACTGCACATTGCTTAAATGTGTCATATGTATTAAAAAAATATTAATTTTTCATATATGGCATTCATTTTTTTACTCACTGGCCATAGATTTGGATATTTGCATGGATACTGTCACATCTCCAACTTTTTTTTGGGCTGTCACAGCCCCTGTTTCAATTTTATAGTCCGGTACAGGGTTAGTAACCAGGTATATTTTTCCAGCCAACACGGCACCTACACGGATGCCTTTCTGCTTGCTGGAACATTTTTTTCACCAGCAGATGAGGTGATTTGCATTCCATGATTGCTTCTGTGTCCGCACTATGCCCCGAGCCCTGTTTCCTGCATCGCTTAAAGACCATATTTCGTGTTTGGGCCACAACACTATTCCTACATGGAGAATCTCTCCGTATAGGGTTAATTGAATTATCCCAATATATTTAAACTGTAGAGGTTGTGAGTCATATTCTCCCAACTTAAGTGGTCTAGGGAGTCTAGCTTCCTGTGTTATGGATTTTATTTGTAATGCTTTTCTTTCACAATAAATCAACATTGCAATATACCCTTATATGTTAAATGCCATTATTTTGAGAAAAGCAGCATTTTGGATTTGTTTCTATAGTGTAATTGTCGCTTGCATTTATTTCTTATATTAGGGATCCCGTTTTTAAAACTTCAGATTCTTCACAGCACTCTCAAGAATGAGTTAATGGTTAACAATAATTAGCTTCACTATGAAAAAAACAGCATTGATGACTACAAAAATAAAAAAAAATTATAATTAACTTGTAGTACTTGTTGATCATGGTACAAAATCAACAAAAAAATAAGGTTATGCACTTATTTTATGTCACACAAGTATATAACAACTGTTTAATGTATATTTTGAAGTTGTTATGCTTTAGTCTCACACTAGAGTACATATAGCTATTGTGACAGAAAACATTGGAAGATGTAATAATTTTCAAGCCCACTAATTATCTGTTCTTAAAATGAATGCCAAGATTCACTTCTCAAGCACTATTCTCAATGCAGATTTCTTGGCATCCATGATTTGAAATGATAATATAAAAGATCATGATCAAGTCTCTTGTATTAACCAAGTTATTATGTGTTGGATAAACTGATAGCAAAAAAATTCACTTCAAGAGATCAATAAATGTACCTTGGTATCCATGCCTAGAACACATAATAATGTGCTTATGACTGGAGAAACCTAATCATGATTCTTTGTAATACAAGAAGCTTTAGCTGTTCTAACATATTCGAATTAATCACTTAGAAAGGTGATAAATAAAGGAGACTTTTTCCAAATTCATTGTACTTAATAAAGGGGCCTTTTCTCCAAATTCAGAGTGTAATGTTCTGTGTATTGCAACTGTGTAATGAATGAAGACCAAATTAAAACCCACTGTGTTACTGGCAAATATGTTAACTCTTAAAAAACAAACTGTTATATTACACAATGCCCCTCAAACTGTGGAACCTACTTCCCAGAAAAGATTAAGGAATATAATTCGACTAACCTATTTCAAAAACAAATATGATATATATATATATATATATATATATATATATATATATATATATATATCTATATATCTGTGTGTGTGTGTGTGTGTATATAGATCTAGGACATTTGATCGAAAGATCAAAAGTCTGAATCCACATCCACCAAACACACGAACACACTTTAACGAAAACACTTTCATTGAAAAAAGTGCTTTCGTTAAAGTGCATTAAAAAAAAAAAAAACACTAAATTAATATTTTTGCAGGGGGGCTTCATCCCCCTGCACCCCCTACTTTAATATTCTCCCTCTAAGATCGCACTACAGTGGGGAAAAGGGAATTTTCCCTTATCTGCACTGTAGTACGACCTTGGCAACAGGCATACTTATGCAAAAGTGTTTCTTCGGTGTAAAGCACTTTTGCGTAAGTATGCTCGGCCGTAATGGATTCAGACTTTTGATCTTTCGATCAAAAGACCTAGATCCATATTTATATATATATACATATATATATATATATATATATATATATATATATATATATATATATATATATATATATATATATATATATATATATATATATATATATGAATGCGAAGGACTATTCATGTGTTGTAATGGAAATCAGATGTCTTGAAGGCCAATACACTAAAAGTTTCATCATCTGAGTAATGAACCTCTCTATCTTCATTAAAATTACTGAAAATCAGGAAATAAACTTAAAAAAAAGACAGGTTCTCTAGAATTCAGGAATAAATATCCCAAACGTTGAATTCTTTCTTAGTGCAGTTAATAACATTAATATTCTACACATTGTTAACATATGCAAGTTTTGCAGGAATGGAAAGAAATTAGAAATTAAATGTATATGGTATTTAATGAGAAAGAAAATTAAATCATTAATTAATGCAAACACTACAAAAGGAAATTCATAGTTTCTTTCCACTAAAGACATTATTTAGGGCCACTACCTATGGTAGATTCAAAGTAGGTTTTAGAAAGGAAGCAATGAAGTGACTTAAGCGTTCTAAGTATTAAAGGGATATCTTTTTAATGTTGTAGTTAGATTCCTATGCTCACATTATTAAGTGACTGGGTGAGCTGATACAGTATGAAAAGTGTAGTGTCACTTTTCAGTGTATATACCAGAGGTTGTGAATGACAATGATGAATTTTCAGAAATCAGATTATATAGAAACATCCAAGTAAATGATCGCCTCTTACTAAAATGTATCGTTTATGAATGACTTTTCTTGGTCGATATAAATGAAACCAATTTTTAAGTAAATGATGACTCTTTATTGGAATTTATAGTTCATAAATGACTTTTCTTGGTCACTGTAAATGAAATCAAATTAAGCAGGACTTTAGAGTTCCACTTGCACTTGATCTCCTTTTTTGCTGTTGTTGCACTACTATTTTTAATGATTGTTCCACTGTTATGGACATTGAAGTTATTGATCTGAGTTACTACACCTGACACTATTATTCCCCCTATCCCAGCCGCCCCCCTCCCCCCATAATTAATATGAATCAAATCCAAGGAACTCTCTCAAAAGCTAACAGCACCTCATTCGTGGGCTTGATTATCAGCCTATCTGGACCTCTTCTTAACCTCTTTAATCTAGGCCTCTTCACTGGTTATATTGATGAAGAGTGGAAAACAACCATTGCAATACTGTTGCACAATAGTGGAGCAGTATAACAAGGGTGGAGTGAAGGGAGCATGTTAGAGGGCATATTCCTGAATGCTGGTACAGAAAGAAGCAACTTGCGATCTTCTTTTCTTGTTTTTTTTTTTTTTTTTTTTTTGCTCTTCCAGTGAATAGCTATGTCTGAAAAGGGCAAGTATCTAGGGGGGGGTGCATGTGCTTCAAACTGCTGTGAGCAGTCTATTGTTGCTGCCTTTTTGGGTGGGGCGCTAGTTCAGGGACTGGCCCTGGCTGCTGGTTAAGCCAGCTATGTCTCTGCAAGGGTGGCCCAAACATGGACCCATGTAACTATAGACCTATTAGGCTCACTAGCTTAATACATAAAGCTATGTAACATATCTCAGAACATATTAATCTAGACATTGCAAATCACTTAACCCTGGACATCATCAAATCAGTTTTGATAAAGGCAAGCTCTGCCTCTTTAATTTTATTAATTTATGTGTTAAAATCATAGAAGCTGTGGATAGTGGTCATGCAGCATATTCAACACATATGGACCCAACCAAAGCCATTGATATTATTCCCCATGCAAGCACTATTGATAGACCTGCAGATCGGAATATAAATATATATGTAGAGCAGTGGATAACTAGCTAGCTGCCTGAGAGAATCCAAGTGACTAGAGTCATAGGTGATACTTTTTTAAAGTAAAAAATTTACCAGTTGGATACCCCAAGGGTCAGTGCTGGGGTAGTTCCTATTTGGCATCTATTTCTCATGCCTTCAGGCCAACACTCTCCATGTGATTATATAAATCTGCAGACAACTGCAAAATGGGTGATGTTACCTGGTCTTCCACTGACTCACAATTTCTTCAATTGCTTCAGCATGGGTTAAGTTAAGTTAACAATTAGTCTAACAATTGTCTCAAATTGTAATGTAGTAAAAATGTAGTATACTTCTTTCTGGTACAAGTAAAATATATATTTCACATAATCCCATATAGGCAATTATACCACTCCAATCAGACACTCTTGTAAGGGATCTAGGCACTCTATTTCATAATTCCTTATCTTTTGACCATCATCTCTCCATGGTAGTTCAGAAAGCCTTTTGTCTTGTTTATCTAGTTTCTAAAGTCATTCATCTAGATCTAGAAAAATCTTAATTTCAAGTTACTCATCTCTTATCAAACCCATTCTTGAATACAATGCCCTTTTGGGATGCTTTTGTCTAAATTATATGTCTGTACCTATCAACATTCAAAATCATAACAGAAGACCATATAAAATCATGGCAGGGCACTTAAAATAATTGTTTTTAAAATTTGGGTTGGGGTGCAAACATGCACTTTTGTCCTTCTTGCAGGCAGAACCAATAAAATGAGGGCCCTTGTAATGCTAATGTCTGCAAACCTACATAGCTGTACTAGAAAACATGCATCTCGTGCTACAGTGCAAAATGATACATTTGTCTGTTTTCTTGGATTGCTAGACAGTGCCATTTGCAACTATACATTAGTTAAGAGACGTAAAATAAAGTTTGTATTTTTTTGTTTGTCCAAGAAATAGTCAAGCTCACATTTAAATAAAAACACAGACAATACTTAAGTCTGGAAATGAACCAGATATAAAAGCATTTCTAACCAAACCACATAGTCTAAAATTTTCTTTCCCATCTGGGCCATTTTTAATGAGATTTCTCCCTTTTCCAGGAAACAAATAACACTTTTTTCTCATTTTAGTTCCACCTGATACATAGACACACTTAGATCAACATTCGAAAACTGTGTTACCATTTAATCCAAAATATTGCCTATGGCTTCTTCTTTTTTTTTCTCAACCATGGGTCCCCTCTGCTCATCATAACATTATAAAAGCTTTGAAATGTATAATTTAGAGTGCCCAATCCACCTACTGCATGTTTATGGAATGTGGGAGGAAACTGGATCACCTGGAGGGAACCCATGTGACCACAGAGAGGACATGCAGACTCTGCACAGAAGGCACCCCAGCTGAGAATTGAACCGGAGAACCTCTTGATGTGAGGTGACAACGCTAACCATTGCACCACCGCAGCCACCCTCTAATGTTCATATGTCTGCCATTATTTAGTGAATGTAAACCTCAACTATTTGCTAGAAAACTACCATTTTTATTAAAAAAAAAAAATCAAAATATGAGGCAAAATCAGAAACAGTTGAGAGGTATAGCCATGCCTTAATATGAGTTAAAATACTGGACTGGTGAGACACAGAGCTATGACTGCAGCTCAAGCATGTACGCACACTCATACAAACATATATAAACAAACAAATATACACACACACACACACACACACACACACACACACACACACACACACACACACACACACACACACAATAAATATTGTTTATACCCAAATTTACTGCAAAGCTTTTTACCCGATGCACACTAAACATGGCAGTATCCTCAGCACTGCCCAGTACTGCCTGTTTAAATAGACCTTTCCAGTGCAGGATTGCAGGCTTGTCTGCTTCCGATCCATTTTTGACTGTGACAAGCACCAGAACATCTCTTTCTCTCTCTCATTGGCCCTTGAGCTAGCGAAAGAGAAGAAATTAGAACTGTCTCATGTAAAACCAGAGTAGTGGAATGCATAGAGTTTTACAAGTTAAATTGGTATATTCCTTCAAGTTTCCCTCCTGGACATGGGCAGCCATTACTAAATGCAATCTTAGATATTAACTAACATTTCTATGGTATTACACTGGGATGAAGCAGCTAGGCCAATGATGGCGAACCTTTTGGGTCCGTTTTGTCAAAAAGTCAGAAAATACCTAACTTGAGTCTGCTGGCATGTCATCCCCACCCCCTCCCCCCACTCAACAAAAGAGAAACAATTCTTTACAAGTTTGCATAGTCATTTATTTAAAAAAAATAATACAGCCCAATCATGTATGGTATCATAAAAGTAAAAGAACAATCAGTGACTTACAATACAGAAAATGATTTCAGCACTGACAATTGGGCTCAAAATAGTGCACTATCAAATTACCCTACTTTTAATAGTAATTTTAAATTGAACTGAAAAAATATGGAACACATTGCATTTGATTTGATATCAATTAATGACTTTTTTTGCTGTTGAGTTTTCATAGATAAGTCTGAAATTGAAGGTGGGTACACCGTGTACTTCAAGCCCAAGCAAGCAGGACTAACTTCATCTGTCAGTGGTTTCTTTTGTTGGTTTTAATGTTGTTTAATGCTGAGAATAAGGGCTCGCAAAAGTATGTAGAGGAAAAAATTGTGAGTAAAGCCATTGCTAGATTTTTAAAGGTGCTAAAAGTTTCCGGTGTTCGGTACCAAGCATTCAAAATTTCTTTTTCGTAGGTGCAGTCTTCCTTCTGCAGGTGATTTCTTCCAGATCCTCAAGTTTAGACCCCAGGTTGACAAACACGAGTCCAGATACTAGCTTGGATGTCTGCTAACTGCAGCTCTAATCCTTCAATTTCTAGCCATTGGAAAGCATTTAATTCCATAGTACTGTAGACGACTACATCCGGATACCTAATTATTTTAATTGTCTGTTCTAAACTTCTGAATTGACTAAATCTTCCACCAAACTGATCAGTTATGGAGTTTAAAATGTGCTGGTACTTTATATGCAAAGGCTCTATTTCAGTTTGCACATCCAAGCTGACCTCCTCAAAATATTTTTTTAGTCGCAGAAAATACTTATAAGGTTTAGTCTCCACATCTCGTTTAAAAAATTGAAGTTTAATTTCAAAGGCTTTTATGTATCCAAACATAATGTCAATACTTTTGCCAAAGCCTTGTAACTAACTCATTACATCTGAGTGACACCTCCAAATGTATCTGCAGTTAAATCCTACTGACACCTCTTGGCATCAAATATAGCTTGTTGATATTTGCATCAATAATTCCAAAACGATACTATGTACAAGGTTTTAAAAGATTTCTTCGTAAAGCTTACACAATGGCAACTCACCTGCATTAATATTTGACCTCTGTCTAGTGCAGGCAAAGTGATATTAACTGGTTTTATTATATTAATTTATATACATATAAATTTCACATTTCTAAATCTCAACAACCAAGTAATACAGACAAAACTCCTCAGCCTCATAAGAAAGCTCTCAGCTAAATGAATAAAATGCTGCTGACAATGTGTGTGACTTGAACATTTGCTGAGATATTGTAAGTTCTTTACAAAATATTACAAATGTAATAGTTACCATGTTTACTGTGACATAACATTCAGTTTATGACCTAGAAGTTAAAGAATACTATGACTATAAAAATAGTTTGTGTTGAAGGGTTTTCTATTTATACTTCTTTCACAACTCATATGGTTCCAGAGATATGAACATTTGTTTGAAATGTGAGGACATAATTTGATTCTGTCAAGGCTTAGGCTCTGCCCACTGGAAGTTACAGTGCAAAATTCTTGCGCTCCATTGGAGTGAAAAAGTTAAGTTCAGTTTATTCATATGAACCGAGAGTTCTGTAAAAAAACATCAGTGTGCTGACCCATGTGCTGAGGAAACTGTTCCAAATTTTTATTCTGAAAATATAACTTAATTTTTTCATAGCACTCCACAAATCTTTCAAGGACTTTTCCTCAGCTCAACCACCTCACATTGTTGTGCATCAGCAGTCTACTGTAAGTTGATTAAAATTCTCACTTGTGAAGAGGTTGGGCAGCTATTAAATTCACTATTTTTGTTACAACTGTCATTACATCATTTAGTTCTGTGAATCCTGCCTTGGCACACAACACTTCCTGGTGGATAATGCCATGAAACTGCACAAGTGGATGTCCAATAGCTTCCATAAACAGTTTCACAAATCCAACCTTTTTTCCCACCGTATCGTTTGTCCCATCTGTCGTCACAGATACAACTTTAGACATATCAATGCTGTAGTTATGGAACAGTTTTAGAACAATGTTGCATATTTCGTTCCCTGATGTACTTATTGGCACTGTTTCTAGCTTTACCAGCTCTTCCTTCATTGTTTGACCATTGGAAAATCTAGCAATGATAGCCAACCGAGCCGATGAGGTGACATCAGTAGTTTCATCAAGACAAATATTTACAATTATTTACGTCTCCTTTTCATTGTCATCACTCTCTTTCGGCTGAGTGGTAAATCAGAAATACGCTTAGTAATATCATCTTTATTTTGAATATCTTGAAACAAAAAAGATGGACTTTTTAGAAAAGTGCCTTTAATAAATTCTCCTTCACTGAGCGCCTTTCCATGCTGAGCTATGGAGTGAGCAATGCTGAAACTTGCTGATGTTAAATTTGTAGGGCCTCTTAAAAATTTAAGGAAGTTATTTGATTGACACTCATTGTGGTGTAGCTTATGAGAAATGTATCCCATCCTTTCATCCTCCCTTTTTCTCATAAGCTAGTGATGATTTGTTTCAAAATGTCCTTTTACATTCCATGTTCTGCTTACTACTGTTTCATGACACAATAGGCACAATGATTTGCTGTTTCTGTCAATAACACCATATTTCTCAGTCCATGCACCTTTAAAGCTTCGACCCCTTCCTTTATCACTCAGTCAGGATTTTTTAATTTGAGGTTCCTCCATAACAGGGCTAGATTAGAACATTAAATAAATAAAAATGTGCAACTTCTGTAATTTTCTACAAGTTCTCACAAATTCAAAATCCATTTCTCCTGATGTTTCCTCATTCATGACATCTTCAGAGGAATTTTATTACAAACAGTATGACTCTTATGTATACTGTATCACATTTACATTCAATAAACAGGTCAGGAACAGCAGGCAACTCAATACATAATAATAAGTCACAAACATGCACAATGGTCACAGTAAACTACACCATCTAATCAACAGCAAGGTATTAAGTGGCATTATCCCTGCTTAACACCATGAATTATGATCATGGAATGATAGTCTCCAAGTGCTGTTTGGGCATGCATCAGAAAAAAATCACAATAACAACTGATACACCATATTTTAAGATGCCACAGTACAGTGTAATTTATGCTAGATTTTTATATCTTTTGGTTTGTCTTCACCTTGTGAGACAGAACTTACATCTTAAGTCAACTACATGAAAACTGAAGGAATTCCCAACAAGCCCTACAAATGGCTACAAATGAGAGGGCTGCATATTTACCTCCTGTTTTTACCAGCACATAAATACCTGCATATAAAAGTTTATACCAGTCTGCCCTAAATATTATAGTTACAGTATATTCAGTAATAAACTTTTCTGGTAGAAGTTCGGTATTAATTAACTGTGTAACAAAGGAAAATTGTGTAAAGGTGCAAGAAATCTCCATTCCCTTACCTCAAAGCCACATAGGAATATGCCAGCAAAGAACTTAAAAACAATGTTATAAAATGTAAAGCAGAATATGAACTTAGGATCAGTGCAGATACCTAACTAAAGTACAACACTTCCTTCATTTATGTCAGAAAATTAAGGAATAATGTCCAAAGGATGCACCAAGCTTAGCCACAATAATAACACACATTTCAATCCCAAGGATGTTATATCAGAATATATATTAGCCAACAAATGCAGTTCTAACTCTCCGAGTGTCTGCCCTCAGCAGGGCAAGAGACATCTGCTGTCTTAGCACACTGCCTTCCCTTAAGATAGGCATGCCCACCTTGTCTTGCATTTCCATCAAGTGAAAAAAAAAACACTTTGGTTTACCAGTGTTTTGTTTTGCTTTATTTCCACCAAGTGCCAATTCCACAATAGATAAACTAAAAAAGAAACACGTTCACTTGCCCGCAGAGACTCCAACAATGTTCCACTAATGATCTGATTATATTTCAGATGAAGCACTTTAAACCACTGATTATATTTCCAAACAATTTCTAATCTACAACCAAATAGGAGACGTACAAACATGCACTTTTGTCTTTAATCATAAAGTGCCCAAGTCATTAATAAACCCGTTTGTTTCACAGAAGACAGGTACAAGTGGAACAAATCAGTGTCAAAAGCCATCTTCAATAACATTTCAGGGGTTCAGATAAACAGACGAGATGCAAGACAGAAAAATAATGGTCATTATAATGTGTTGACTGGCTTCATTTACCACGTCCCCGCCAAACACACACACACACACACACACACACACACACACACACACACACACACACACACACACACTTTACTTTAAATGCCCTGTAGTTGTAGCACTTAATGTCTCTGAACTCCCCCTTGTGTTATGCTTCTATTCATTCCATACCTACCTCTCCCCTTTCTGTTATGCTGCTGTCTATTCCAGACCTAATCCCTTCCCCTCATGTTATGCTGCTGCTGTTTATTCCATACCTATCCATCCCCCTCCTATTACACTGATGTCCATTCCATACCTACCCATCCCCCTGTTATGCTTGTATCCATTCCAACATACCCCACCCCCTGTTATGCTTGTGTCCATTCCTTCCCTACGCTCTCATGCTATGATTGTATCTATTCCATACCTACCACTCGCCTCCCTCTCCTCTGCTGTTAATGTTACTATTTCAAACCCATCCCTCATCCTCCTGTTATATTTCTGTCCATTCCATACCTACCTCTCCCCTTCCTGCTATGTTTGTGCCCATTCCATGCCTACCCCAATCATGCTATTTTTTTGGTTGATCTGATGAAGTTCTAAAATTTTAGGATGAAAGTGCTTATCTTAAATATATATTTCTTGTTTAGTTGTGTAATGTATACTGAAAATAAAGTATGCAGTGCATACTTCTCAGCCTCTTACTTAAAGCAAGAAATCTGGACAAAGCCTGACAAAATGGGGGAACAAAGGCCCAAAAAGAGGAAAAGATTTTCTTATAAACATAACATTGCTACAGTAACAGGGTTTGTGTAAGCATACATTTTCTGAAGGATTTGAAGTCTAAAACTTTCTGTAAAAGACCCTTTGAATCTTTGTATATCTTTGGTACTTACATATTATCGCAACCAGACTTTTGTGGTTGCGAAATTGGCACAGTTGTATTGAGAAGACTGCATCTCATTCTTAAAATGGGTGTTCAAAGTGTACATTTGTTTCAGAGTGCAGTGGTTATGCACCAGGAGCAGGAGCAAGCATCAAATTCCTCGTCCTGTTTTGTACGTAGTACAAATGCATGATTGAAAGAACATGGCTGCCATCATACGAAGGAATGTACAATTATAACAGTAAAGGAGTGACCATTAGGACAGTTATTAGAAAGTAAGTGAACACAGACAAGGTATTATTTCTAAGGTTTCCAGTTTCCCTAATGTGTAAATTACCCATTAAAGGAAGCATTGCAATAACAAAGTATGTGTGACTCATGCTTTTGCATTGTGAAGGTGACAGAGTCAGAGGTTGAGACATTCGAGTTGAGCAGTCATGGCCATTTCTTCTTTACTGCTCTCTTAATGTCGACAGCTTATTCCCTGGTTGTGATCAATGACACATCTTCCCAGGAGGAAAGAACTATGCTTTTTTACATAAAATACAAGTAGGACACACTAGCAGGAAACAAACACATCTGTTTTTTTTTTACATGAGAAATGAGCGTGCAGCACCCGGTCTTGAAATAACAGTAGTGGTTGCGATAACAGCAGTGATGCATCGGTGCAAGGGACCAAAATACTTTGTTATTTTTAAATAAAACTAAAGGCAACACATATTTCTGGGACACGCACACACTATCCGATGCACTTTGACTACATTTGCTGACACAATAAACTATCGTGAAGCAGCCGTTGTTCAACTGACAGATCTGGTTGTGATAATACGTAAGTACCACCATATCTTCATATCTGTGTATTAGGTTTTTATATGTGGTAATGAGACAATTTTTTTTTTTTAAGTTGCACATTGTTTTATAAAACTAACAATTAATTTTCTGTTCTGTGTGATACGTAACACTGTGATTGGATTTATGAAGTTATTTAAATGTTACATCACCGCCATGATGTTGATCTGATGAATTTCTGTTTTGATAAAGAAGGAATGGAAGTGCTCATTTTAGCTAAGTGCCTGTTTTTTCTGAATTTAGAGTTGTTTTCTTTGTTGTTTTTGTTATAAGTGGATTATCTTGAGAGTGTAGAACTTTTTGGTTCCAAATCATTATCAGACATCACAAAAACATTCTTATACTCCTCAATCTAAGTTTCAAATGAAGCCAACTGTTTGTATACATCATTTTTGTTTAATCATACTATTGACAGTAGACTGCAAACTGTTGATTGCCTATCATAAAACCCAGTGTCTCACAAATAACATGGAAGCCATTTTTGGATTTGTTTCTACTTTTTCAACAATATCTCATTTGGTTGAGTAACATTCAGCTCAATGACCACTTTTAAACCCCTAGGCGGAATGTCCATTATACGCTCTAACATTGATGCCAAATAATGACTTTCAGTTTTCTACAATGAGCCAACAACTGTTGAAAAAATAAATCAATAGAAACGTTTCCACTTTAGACAGTGCTGTGTTTTGTATCATAATGTTCCCAGCAAAAAATTCTAAATCTTCCTTGTCATTAATAAACCTCATTTGCAAATGCCAAAAACTCCATGGCTGATAAAGTAGATGATAAACCCCAAAAATACAGTGGCCAGTGTAAAAAATGTTCATCTCCAAAAACAAAGAAAAATGCAAGTACCACTGTACGTACACACAACCAAAAATAGATTCACACCAATAATACCAGTCTAATACCAGTAATATAATATCAATGGAAATTCACAGTATATAGCAAATAACAATAAATATTCTGACACATACCAAATATGCTCATTTCCCAACAGAAGACATGACAACAGAGTTAGTGGGAACTTCAAAGGTAAAAGTTGATTGATTGGCACAATGGCACAGATGGACAGCACCTTAATAGTGACTCAGGGGACTTGGGACTGAGTAAAGCTGGGAACTTGAGGGACAGGATGAGGATGGTTGGAGTGAATAGCAGATGCCGGCACACTCATACTGGGTGTGGGAAGAAGGTTTCACAGCCCACAGTGCTGGTGGTTTCTAGTGGAGGTTGGGACAGTGATCCAGAAGCATTGGGTGAGAAGCATTCAAGGGTTGCCTATCAGTGCTTTGCACTGTAGCCGGGGATATGCATATGTGGTAGCAAGCATACACCAAACAGGCCTAGCAAAGCATTTCACACTTCAACAGAGTATGCAGCAGTACAGCCAGTTAGAGAAGTGGAAAGGGACTTTAAGCAGAAAACCTTTATGTCTTCCTTGGTGATATCTCATGAAAAAGGGACACTGAGGGTCGGCAGTAAGTGGAAAAAAAACAACTGAGGGAAAAAGAAGGTCAGAAGAGTCAGTTCTAATGCTAATTATAATTCTTTGACATATGGCCAAGAGCTACTTGAAAGAAAGAAACTGAAATGTATGTAATTATTTGGAGTTCAGTCCTAAGATCATCATAGTGATTTACCAGAAAACCATAAATTTTATGAGGAATAGCCCAAAAATATTAGGAAAAATCTGGACGTTCTGCAAAAATCTGTACAGCTGAGAGGTATGCGAGTGTTACTAAAGATGGTCTGTGCAGCTAACTGAGCATTTTCTGATTATTTAAGTTAAACTGTTTTCAGGTTTTTTTTTTTTTTTTAAATTGTTTTAATGCTGCTTTTCACAACTTACCTTACCTTTTCCTTCCCGACACTGTGAAGAGCTGATGCCTCCAATATTTTTGTGAAGTGTGGGTGGACTGGACAGACTTCAGCTTCCTTCTCTCACTCACTGCTGAATCTTGTGCTGATTGGTTAATCTGTAAGCTCAGCTAACCAGTCAACTTGAAGAAAGGTGGAGACAATGTTTCCGGGTTTATATCAGAAACTCCGAGCAGCTGCACAAACCACTTTATTTCCAGACAATCCGGATAAAAAAGAAAATAAAAATAAATAAATAAATAAATAAACATACAGGTCTTGTCTAACTTTTCTGGTAAGTCAGCGCATGTCACTGAAAATGTTACGGTGTGTCACCTATGACACCATGTCATAGGTTTGCCATCACAGAGTTAGGCTTAAAATAACCTCCAGGTCAATAGCCTAGTAATCTCCTATGGTATGGTTTAAACAAATCACTCGACTTGAGGGACCTCAGAGATTTTTAATTAAAAAGTTCAATGGCCTCAAGATCTGAAGCTATCCAGAGTAACTCTCTGTATTCAGTCTCTAATGGACTACTTGCACTACTCTGTGGTGATCTGAGATCTGACTTTCTTTGACCTCTTATCCCTTTCTTTGAACAAATGATTCCTCAAATATGTGGTTTAAAGAACTAAACCATCAACCAATTAATAAGACATGCTGGCTAGATAGATTCATATCCCAATGTGTATTTACCACTTCTGGAATTAATGCCCACTACATGTCAAGCAAAGCAAAGCAGCATCCTTGCAACCCACACACCTAAATAATTGGATATGAAGCCTGAAAGCTTTCTCTGATCTATCATGTGTTTCCCTTCTAGAGGCTGGAGGGAGCATCTGTATATGGCTTAATGACCAAGCTTGAAATGATCTGCAAAGAGAATGCACAGTAAAGCAACTCATCGATCCACTATGTAGGTCATATGTCAGAGATGTAGTCATGGCTGAGTGGTTAAGCTGAATGGATAGAAATCCATTGGGATCTCCCCAAAAAGGTTTGAATCCTGCCAATTATGATCCTTTGTGGGCTGGGAGGTTGGTGTAATGGTTAAGGTGTTTACCTCACAAACACAAGGTACAGAGTTTGATTATCACAAAACGGAAACTGCTAGGCTTAAAATGGCCCACAAGGGAAGGTAGTCTTGTATTTTACTATAACCTACTATGTTCTTTTAGGAAGAATTGCCAAACCCGATAACAGGAATGGATTCATTTATGTATACGGTTAGTAAAGAATTTCACAGTAGTAAAGTTCTAGGAGTAGATGATACCTAGCAGAAAATACTGAAAGTGCATTTTTTTTTGGGGGTTCTGTGTTTTTCATACTTTTTCGGTATTGCAGGGAAATAAGGGCAGTACTTCAAAATTAGGTAACTAGGGTAGAGGTCACCATGTTTAGAAAGGGGGATTAGATAATGCATTTCATCTGAAGAGGGATTACATTCATCAGTCTCTCTATAAAAGGCAATGTATGGACGCTGGCAAAGAGTCATCATTTAGTAGCTAAGCCTCTTGATTCAGCAGGAGCAGTACAGATTTTGTTCTACCTGTGAAACTGTGGATAAGTTCATTTTCTTTACATAGATATTTCAGGCATCATCGGAGATTGCCTCATTTTTTTCTGGACTTGGAGAAGGCATTATGACCATGGACTTCAAAATGTCTTTTGTAAAACAGTGCAAGGGTAACTGGTTTCAAAGCCACTGCTAAATGTTATTTGGTCCTTGTATTTGAGGAGCAAGAGATGTGTTAGCATTCACAGCATTAAGCTGAATACATTCAGGGTGGGCATAAGACTGCAAAAGTGGCATGGGTTACCTCCCCTCCTGTTTTATCAGTATCATACATAAGACATCATGGTATAGTCTAAGTCTGTTGACTGGTACTGAAATAGTTAATTGTTGGGTGCAAAGTGGTTGAGATGAATTTTAGCACCTCCACTGAGTTCATGTTGTAGAGGGATGAAGTTCATACTGTTCCCAATTGACCTAAATCTGATTACCAACCTGGGTGCTATAGTAGCCAGTAGGCGAAGGAGGGAATGAATAGCTATAGCTAGCTCAACCAGTAGCTTGACTTACTGCAAGGATGATCCCTGGTGACAGGCCATGCATCTTAACAGATTTGCAGCAACAACAATGGTCCAAGGGCATATAGCCATTAAACAGCTTCAACATGGGATGTAGATGGACAAGAGGATATGCACAATCACAAATGTGACAACAGCATTGTGGGACGCATACACAGTAAGATCAGCTGCAGAGCTAGAGGAGTTAAAGCTATCAACAAATACCTTGATAGCTTCTTAGATGGTGGCCTCCCATGAATGAATCTTGCCTAAAGAGGACCAAATGGGCCTAAATGCACATTGGAGGGCTGATGGCTGGGTGGTAATGGGGAGAAAAAGACCATGGTCCCCTTTCTTGAAAAGAGTGGATTGCTCTCTGTAGGTAAAAGTGGATCAGCTGCCTCAGGTCTTGTGAAGTTAAGAAGGAGTGGAAGAGTCAACAATGGAGGCATACAGTGGAAAAAATTTTATCGGTATTGCGCTGTTCCATGTTGGTGAAGTGAGAAGTGAGCCATTAGATGCAGCGTTCAGCTTAAATCCTCATCCTTACCTGTGGGCGCTGGCAGAGAGGACAAGCTCTTGAACACAATTAATTGAAATTATATTCCATTGCAAAGAAGATGGACTCATTCTCACTGACTGCTGCTCACCTGAGTTGAAACAATTTAGTTAAAGTGATTTGGGCACCAAGTAAGGATGGCCTCTAGACAACTCCATATTAAGGAGGGGTCAGGAATAGCCCACTGGAAGAGGAACCCCAGGACTGACCCAGAAAAAATTAGAGGTGATTACATCTCTCATATTGGCATAGAATGTCTGGGAGATTGTACAAGGAGAACATGAGATTGTTGATGAGGATAGAAAACCTGATATACCTGCTCAGCTTACAACCAGCATCAAACTAACAGAGACAAGAGGTATAGAAATTGGATTGATTGTATAATGCTGTAAAATTAGATGTAATTTTAGGTGACTGGTAATAGAAAACAGCCACATGTCCTTTGAGTGTGGACCACACTAAAGTGTTAGTACTTGAGTGTGTTTTGCTTTTCATGCTCTCTGAAAACCTACTAAAGTAACAACAAAACATGGACCAAATGTCACAGGGAATTAGAAATAAAGATCTAAAGGAAAAGTGGTTTAAATGAAAAAAAAAAACTATAAGAATGAAGGGAAGAAATACCACTTGATGCAAAATATCAGTATTATTCTTAATGACTCAAAGCCGGTAGCAAGAATATTAAAGTTATTAATAAATGCAGTTTTCCCTGTCTGTAGTGCCAATGTAACAGAAAACAAGTCTCTGTTCAGTAGAAACTGTTATAGCTGTTAAAAAACTGGCATATTTAGATACTTAAATCTTGTGAACAACTTCAAGGCCTTCTGGCTCTCAAGGAGCCTGTTGCACATCATGTTGGAACATGGTCCTTATGTAGTTATTCAGTTCCTTCTTGATGGTGTGAATTGGTGGGTTGAGTTTAATTGAAAATGGACTTTATTCCATAGGGACTGGAGCCTTTCAGATATAAAGCTGTCACATTCCACTACATGGTTGACATTAACTTTTATTGAAGTCAAGTGTCCTTTCTTATTCAGGTCAGGAAGGGTTATTCTAAGTAAATGGCTTTAAATTCCTTCTCATACTGTACTTACTTTCTAAACTTTTATTTTTCCTCTGTCCATTTATCTTCCTGTTCATTTCCATAACTTCTATTTTCATATACTTCGTATAATTTGTTTAAGCTACATTGTACTTCTCTGTCTGTAAGCCGTTACTCAAAGGCACTCCAGTTTGATCTTTTCCCTTCAGCTATCACATTAAAAATATGTTATTTCTCTATTCAATAATTAATCAATTTATGTTAATTTCTCTCTTGTTTTGTGTTAAAATGCTGTTTGTGTAAGAAATAGTTAAACATTTTTAAAAATCACATAAATAAGCTCATGTATAGAAGTTTTTACCCTGCAATTATAAATGTACATCATGTTTAACTTAAATTTGGAGTTTTTTCTCCTCAGGCCTCCACTGAAAATAGGTTTTATCCAGTCAGACTTTTCCTGGTGAACAAAGACAAATAAATAAATAAATAATATGTAACAAAATAAATAAATAAATGCAATTCAATCTAAAGTATATATATATATATATATATATATATATATATATATATATATATATATATATATATATATATATATATATATATATATTCTAAGAAGGTGATAAAATAAACAGAAGAGATATAGTTACTGTAGTCTTTGGCTATCAGACACATCTTGATTCTCTTAGTGAGGATTTTCTCTGTCTTCTCCAATTGTACCAAATGTGTGAGTAGATCATAGCAGAACAGAGTGCAGTGCTCTATAATTGGTCTGCTAAAAGCTATATATTGGGGAGCAGTTACTTCTGACCTTGCTGTCATCTCCATAGTAAATAAAGGTGGCAACTTTATATGCTTTAGTGATGATAGTGGCTATAACAGTAACAAATAACAGGCCATTGCCCACACGGATGTCAGGGTCTTTTACTACTTTATCAGTATTTATCAATCGTATATAATACTGGTTGAGGAGAAGTGTTGCCAGATACCAGAATGTGTTATTTTATGATATTGAAGGCAAAGATTTTCCTACTGCATCATACACATATAATGGTAAATGCCATTTAAATGGATGTGGTGTCATCAGGTTTAAGGGCATTGTTCCCAAGGCTGCAGTTATCTGCATGCTTGTTGAGACAGCCAATGCAGGTCAAGTTTGACATCAGAGAAACACATGCCAAATAGAAATGGTCCCAAAAGAGAAACTTGACAGGTTCCAGTAGTGATAGGAGATGGAGATGCTGGAGATCTTACTAGTCTTGTTGTGTTCAAATAACAGCTATTAGCTTTGTGCTTTCTGATTATACCATATTACTGGTGTGATTGCTTTTCTGGGTGATAAATGAAATGGACATTTTACAGCTAAAGTAATTTTATTCATCAATTAAATATTCCAGGTGTATCAAAATGTAAAAGTTTAGGTAAATGTATGTATTGTCAGAGTATCTTTAGCACTAGTTACCATTAACTAATGTTCTCAGTCTGCACCCTGGTCACTGATAAGCTTGACAGGCAACCATAACCAGTACAGTACCTCACCCTGCTTTATTTCTTATTTTCTAGCTAGCTGATTCAGGCCCACGGCAGGAGCTCCTGACATAAATCTGTGTCATAAAATGGGATCTCAAGCTGTCATGTCAGTTAGCTTGTGCCCTTCTGACATTGACTGGAAGTCTAGCCCTTCATATCCTTCCCATTATGAAGCACACAAATTGCTTGCTGTAGTCCCTCTAACAATGTCTCCCCCCGACAATGTGTTTCAGATCAATATCTAACACATGATTATTTATTTTTTATTTTCCTTTGTTTGCTGGGAAAGTCTGAATGAGCAAGAAATGTACCTTTTCAGAAGATTCATAGGGAGAAAAGCTCCATAAGTAACAATATAACTACAATTTGCATCTACATATGTTACTCTACAATTACAGAGAGAGTGACAAATGCAGTTTACAGTACACAGTTGCTTGTACAGCACAAGAGGTATTCATCTTGAGTCTAATATTGTATGAGTTATACAGAAATTCAGATGAAGTCTCGCATTCAAACAGGAATGTGATTGTATGAGTTATGCAGTTTCTTTACATGTAGTTTCAGTAAAATTTCCAACAACAATAAGAATAGTGTTATTGTCAGGTAGGGTTGAAGTAAAGGAGAAAGATAAAGGAAAATAGTAAAAGGCTGAGTGCTGTTACTTAGATTTGTGCATGGAAGGTGCAAATGGTGATGATGACGACGACGACGATGATGATGATGAGGATAACCATTTTCTTTGAAGGACCAACTTCCTGTCTGTATTATCCTTGTATACCACAAAGCTATCAAGTTATGTGGCCTTCAAACCAATAACAGAGACCCAAGGCAATAAAAATGACGATGACTGCAAGTTAGGTATTATTGTTCACTTAGGCTGATACAGCTCACCCTTCTCTGGACTGATTCAATCATCAGAGAGCTTAGTCCCTTCAGTCACAATTCTCTTTCTTTGACCACCATGTTACAACAGTAATTCCTATCATCCCTTATCTGAATAGTTTTAGACTACAGGACCCCTTTGTGTGTATTTGTCTAGATACAGCCACAACATGAAAGATTCCAGAAGTTTCTAACTAAAAAGATCATAGGCTTACAGTCATTTTGCTACAAAAACAGACTCAAATCCCTTTCCTTATACTCTGTGACTAATAGACTTCATCATAGTGATTTGACGTTAGTGTCTATGATTACGAAGGATCTTGTCCTCTATGTTCTCTTACATCTTCACAAAAGTATCAGTGCCACAAACAGCTGTAGAAAGGATTTACATCTTCACTAGCAAACTTTCAGGGCATGCTAGCTCGATTGATTAAACTCCTAATGCTTATCCTGTCTCTGGAATAAACTACCTATTCATATTAAAGTGAATGAAATCCTCACCATCTTTATAGCAAATCCAATTAGACTAATGATCACAGAACTTCCCTGGGCTTATCTTGGGTCTCCCTTCTGGAGGTAGGAGGTGCCACATGAGCATGGGTGCAAGGCAATAATGGTATTTGGACTGATCTGCCTTGCAGATCTTCTGATCCTAGAATCATATGACCTGGCTTTGAAGCCATTCCTCCCATACTGCTCATAGACACATCAGACTGTAAAATAGCTGCTGTCATTATATGCACATTTTCTCACAACTGCATTATCAAGATAACAGATATACACAAGCTTTCACAGAAATCAATATTTGTGGGTGCATTTGGGGCCCAATGAATGTCCATGAAGAGAAACTGTGATCCTTGGAACAGAGAGAGAATTAAAGTGTGAACACAGAAAATATATACTAATTCTGAGACTGAGGTACCTCTGTGTATTCCCTCAACACTGAGGTACATTAATCTCTGAGATGATGTATATAAGTAGCAGAGGTGTTTGGAGGACCAGCATCAAATGTTGCAGGATATAGTTGGGTTCACCTTTAAAAAGCTTAACAGGGACCTTCAGAATGCACTGCTTTTACAAACTCAGTTTCTGTTTTTTGAAGTGTCTGAACTCATAGTACCAGATATGACACTTCTGACCTTGGGCCCATGAACTGGCCACTATTTCTTCATGAAATGCTGAAATTACTCACCACTAATTTCTTTCACTTGAACCTTGGCATGCTTACTCCTAGGAAGATGCATGCCCATTCTGATATGCTGATATGGAAACTGCACAGAAGGAAAAAGGTTAGCATAAAGCAGCATTACATGACCGTGTTCATATATCTTTCCTCTTTTCCATGCCCTAGTCTTAGTATAAAGCTCTTTAAAGTATAAAAGTCATTGCCTGGTTCTGTCTGTCTTTTGGGGGGGGTTCTAACTGTATTGTTCATGTTTACTGCTTATTAATTACCATGTCCCTAATGAATCTATCCTGAGCTTTGTAAGATTTGTTCTAAAATTTAACAAACAGGCAGTCATATGCAGAGTCTTTTATAACAAATCATACTCAACATCTGTGACTCATATACACAGAACAGGTATGACCTTCAACGGGTTTATTTCGCATGTTTCTGCTTTTGGTTTCGGCATCTGCTACATTAAGCAGCCACGAAAAATAACATTTGTTTTAAGCACAAACAAATTAGATTTCCAGGAATGAGTTAAAATCATAGTCATGCAGTATTTTCATTGCTCGTTCGAATGTTATCCATAGCCTGCATCATTAGTATCCAAGCTGCTTATTTTGTGTGTGTGTGTGTGTGTGTGTGTGTGTGTGTGTGTGTGTGTGTGTGTGTGTGTGTGTGTGTGTGTGTGTGTGCATGTGTGCGTGTGTATGTGTATGTGTGTGTGTGTGTGTGTGTGTGTGTGTGTGTGTGTGTGTGTGTGTGTGTGCGTGTAAGCATTCTAATTTAGTATTTTGTGTAATACCTGACACCTGGTAAAACTCCACACCAATTATATATTCTTTTTAGCAGAGTAAAAAATTGTACTATTCCAGCATACCTAGTAACAGCATGTCTACAATTTCTTAGTTGGTGGAAAACACATCAGGAATGTCTGAAGCTTTTTTCTTGCCCTTTGCATTCTCCCTTTTCTTTAATGTGGCCTTAGCTTATTTCTACTGTGCATATGACCAAGCATGAACTTTGTCATTTCACTCTCCTCTTCCATGCATTAAGACATATCCCTTGTCTTTGCTAACAAAACATGACCTACACTATTCTGTTTCTCAATAAGAAAACTATGGCAGCCTAAGATAATTGAAGGCTTCCTGGATGCATGCCCCGTGTTACTGTGTTATAAATGATCTGAGCATGACTTAAAATCAGCTTGCTCATCCACATCATTCTATTCTTACTAAACCAGACATTTCTAAACAAGACTTTATTTGTCTTGGCCAATCATGACTTGCATCATTTTGTTTTGAATGAGCCAAAAATGTCGTAACTTAATCTACACATCTTTCCAAAGCATGGCCAGAATTATTTCATTGGAAATGAGTCAAGTAAGTATTACATCAAAGCATATATCATAGTCAAGAATTTCCAGCAACACTTTCTCTTAACTGAGTCAGCATGGACTACATTGCATTGTCTGGACTGAGCAAACATGACCTACCTAGTATTTTTTTTTAAATAAGTCAAACATGGAGGAGGAGAGAAATGACAAAGCTTCACCTGTTTATTTCTCTTTGAGGTGAAGGGTGAAGAACATGCACTGAGCGTGCTGTTTGTGATTAAATCCTTAATAATGTTAGACAGGGGTCCAGGGAAGTAAATATTGTGGGAAGAAATAGCCAGGGAATTGTTATGGCTAGGCTTGTATAGGCCCTAGGGACAATAGCCTAGTACCAGCCTATGAACCTATGTCTAGGCAACATACAGAGATGCTGTCCACAAGGAGACATAGAGTCACACCACTTCACATGCAAAGACCCATTGTACACCAGTCCCTTTGTTATGAGAATGCACAGAGGGGTTTGTGCAATGGACCTGTATAACAGCCTGTCAGCTTTAAGGGCTATCTTCATTGTGATGGTGTCTGGCCCCAACATTTGCCTGAATCAGGAACCTACCCAGTATGGGATAGAAAAGGATATTGTCCCTGATATGGGGCACTATAGAACCCCCTTTCACTGTTCCTCCTGAGACATGGTCTCCATTCTGTAATGTACAGTGCTGACATTTGTCTCATATGCTGATGATGGACAACAGATGCAGAACAGAACAATGGACTGGGAAAAAGACTGATGTCAGTGATAGCACCATCCATAGTGACACCAGAACTGGTTAAAAGAAAAGAATAAGGTACAGTTTAAGTCACTTTAAAAATCCTGACCAAATGTAGCAATACATATCTGCTATAATGAAGTCAAAATTAAGTGCACATCAGGAAGTCAAACTCCTAGACAAAAACAGAAATATTAATCAGTAAACACGTATGTAACTATTACTCACCAGAGAATATACTGTCACTCTCCTAAATTATATGACTTGTATGATAGCACAAGAAAATGAAAAACTGATAGACATCCTTTCAAAGAACAGTCAAACATCTCCATAGTTTGAAGCTGCCAAGCTAGGGAGCATACAAATGGAAGTAAAGCAGATACAGTTAAATTAATTTTAATTTTCGGCATGAACAGCAACATTTCCAGAACCTTTATCAACCCTATCAAAAGTAAGACTAGTTCACCCAGAAAGGCAGTTTTAGATGAGTCCTTCCTATAATGTGAATAGAGCAAGAGCTCACATGCCTGTGCAGTGTGTATGCTTGCTCGTGCATGATTTTGTGTGTGACTGCGTGCGTGCGTACGTGCATGTGTGTGTGTGTGTGGGGGGGGGGGTGTGGGTGTGAAGAGGAGTGGAGTATATACACACTAAATGACAGCACAGCACAAAAATCAATTTAAATGTCAGCATTGCTAACTCATAAGTCAAAAGACAGACTAAAATGAATCAGTTTAAATATTACACAGCCATCTTCAAAGACACATCAAAGACTGTTTTTCTTTAATGAAAAATATCTCTGTAAAATAAAATTTATGAAAATAAAAATTACAATATACCTAACAAAATTAATCTAAGTAATTGATTACACTGATATTTATTCATGACTTAGCCTGCTCAACTTTAGGCTGGGATTTCTAACCTATAGCATTTTATTTCACATTCACTGTGAGACTATGGACCATTTTTATAATTTGCCCAGCAGTACAGTTTTCCAGTGGAGCATATTTACATGTATGTGAGGCCATCAAAACATTAAAACACAAATATCTTTGCATGAGTTAGAGCACAGAAAAATGTGCAGCTGGTAATTACAAAGGCTATACATACAAATTTGAGGCAGTTTTTGAAGCTGTATAAGAAGAGATGTCCTTCTTTTATATAGGATTATCCAACTTTTGTGTTATAGAAATGTTAAAATCATGTGAGATACAGGTCTTATGAATACGTTTTGAGTGAATGTGTGGTATTTACCATACATTTTCTGGATATATTTCTAGTGTTCTGTGACAAACGATACTAAAATAATGATGGTGAAATTCTGAAATCCCATTCAGGTGAGCATAATTGTATTACTGGTACTGACAACATCCAGTCTACCCAAGTGTAACAGGACAACTTTGTTTCTCAGGACCGCCTGTACAACTGTATGCCTGCTATCTGTGATGTGTGCTGCAATGCAGAATTACTGCACTGTGGTGTGACTCCCATACAGTTTTCTTCTTGTGTACACTTCATTTGCATTGAACATTTATTTTGCCCTAAATTTACAAGTAAGTTCTTTATAAACACCTCTATACCCACCTGTCGTTCTGTCCTACCCATGCTACTTGCAGGCTGCTCACATTCATTCGCTTTAATGTAATGTTTTCAGAAGGGCCATGCATTGTCAGTTTTAATAAGTATAGCACAGCTCAGTAGAGCAATGTCACATGGAAAACTCACATGTTAACCCCCCCCCCCCACTCCTCTACTGTTATATATGCTGCAAGTAACTATATTTGCTTGGCTATCAAAACAATATTAGATAGTCTAACCCATCTTAAATCTCTAAGAATGAAAACCTCCCAACTATGGATAACTACTGGCCTAAAAGCCTTTATGACAGAAACAGAGCAAGTGTAAGATATGCATGGCCAAACAAACTATTCATACTTTACACCTCTTCACTTTCCCTTCTTCACTCACTTCCTTACTTCTATCAATTTTTCTCCCCTGGCTTTCTCCTTAAATATACCATCAGCTTGCTTTTCTTCACTTCATATTGGAGTTACAGTTTGTATTATACCAACTTACCTTTAATTTCTCTGTAAACTGGCTAAAATTTCTATAAATATTAAATCATTGTCATATAACTTGTATCTATTCTTAACCAATATTTTTACACTATGTCTAACATGGTATAATTATTTAAACTGCAGATGTGTTTTATTATTTGTATTATTTTTGAAAATTGTAAAATTGTTGTTCTTAAAATATGTTTTAATACTTTGGAGCTATTTTCCACTGCCCTCAACTGAAAATGGACTTCTACCCTATCAGACATTCCCAGTAATCAAATAAATAAATAAATAAATATACTCCAAAGTCAAACTGCGACACTATGAACATCTTCCAAACAAAAATGAAAGCATTATCCAGAATAAAAAAAAAAACAATCTCTGACAAGCTAGCAAATTCCTCAGCTGAAGATTTCTGAAAACTAATTAATAAATATATCAAGTCCAAACAAACCTGCTCCTCATACCCCCTCCCAAAATTATTTAGACAATGTACAGTATTGAGAAAGAAATTTAAGGGCATCAATCTATTTGTAGTATGCAGAACATGGTGATTACACACTGATATCTGGAAAAAGACAAATCAGTTAAGCTTTAAGCCATTTCACAATGAGCTAATCAGAAGGGCACTGAGCAAACACAGATCTGTAATATATAACATTAAGTATCCTGTTTTTTGCTTATTTTTAGCACTTTTATTGTCTGCTGCATACTTTTCTAGCTAGTTTCACTGTGTGTGAGGTATTAACTGGCAATTGTCTACGTTTATTAAGCATCTGTTTGGGTTTTTTGTTCTTTTCTTCCTGCCATGGAGTGTATCATATAACTTGTTTGCAGTTAAAAGCTTTCTCTAGAGTCTCCTTGCTCCTGTATCTGTTTAAAACTTTCATTTAAAGGCACACTGCTGCTTTTCTGCTGTGATAAACATTTCTGCAGTTTTTATTTCTACCTAAGTAGTGTGGATATTTGCAGCATTGTCCATATTCAGGCTTGTGTTTTGGGTCTAGTTGTTTGTGGAGGCTGTGTGTCTGAGCACATGTTCAAGGCCATCTTAGTTTAGCCAAACCCATTCTGCATTTTATTGAGAGGGTATTGTTTATGGTCATTGGCTGATTGGAGTTACCTGGACTATGGCTTGAAGTAAGCACCTCATTGGTTCTTTCAATCTTTTTTTAAAGTTGTTTCAGGTTTCTGTAATATATAACATTAAGTATCCTGTTTTCTGCTTATTTTTACGAGTTATTTATAGCACTTTTATTGTCTGCTGCATACTTTTCTAGCTAGTTTCACTGTGTGTGAGGTATTTACTGGAAATTGTCTACATTTATTAAGCATCTGTTTGGGTTTTTTGTTCTGATTTCCTGCCAAGGAGTGTATCATATTGTTTCCCACCCTCCTTCACTATTGGTATCATGTTCTTATACTTGGTGGCTTTGCAGTTCCCTGCCCCTACTGTAAATTTGATCTGGGACACTCTTCCCTGTCTAGTGCCATTACCTCATTCTACCTAATCCAGGGAAAACATTTGAGAAGGCCAACCCACTTAGTTTCTGCTCCTCCTTTCCCCATTACAGTTTACAAAAAAAAATTCTAAGCTTGTTTCCTGCCTTTCGTGTAAGTAGACTAGTCCAGGTACAGATTTGCTGTATCCAGGACTGTTTGTAAGCTTCTGAGCCCCCAAGCCTTTATGTGTTACAGGGAGGCCTTCTAGCTTAATTTTGTTTCTTAGAACTAGCCAGTTTTTTAGTTTGTCCATGTTGGTGTGAATGACCTGAGATGTACCTCCCTCAACTATATGAAAAGAGACATGGAGGAGCTGTCCAATCTTGTAGCCCAGGCAGGTATGACCCTAGCCCTGAGTAGCATCCTGCCATCACCCAGAATGATACCACAGTACAAGGACAAAATGATTGACCTCAACAATTGGCTAAGCTTCTGGTGTCATTGTAAGAGGATCCAGTATTTGTCTGCCTGGCATGACATGATCGACAAACCACGATGCTTTGCCAGAGATGGCCTGCACCTGTTGCCCTTGAGATTCCAGATACTGGCTAAGGCTCTTGCCACCCCTATAGTGCCTTTTTTTAGGCAAGGTTCAAATGACAAATTCACCACCATAACAGTTACAAGCAAGCAAAATCTGAGGGTAATACTACTCAATGCTAGAAGTCTAAACCTCTAAATGCACTCACTCGTGGCACTCTTTAAAATAGACAACATTGACATCTGTGCAGTGACAGAGACCTGGTTCAAGGCTCTAGACAGCACTCCTGCATTACCAGGCTATAAGTCATACCATACTTTTCGGCCACCTAACCTGGACCGAAACACTAAAAGCAGAGGTGTGTCCATATTCATTAAGGATATCCACACCTCCAGGCTAGTTGCTCAGCATAATGCATCCGAGATTATCCAAGTGCAACTAACTCTGGGCAAGACCGCAATCCAAATTGTAGCTTGCTACAGATCCCCCACCATGTCCCAGGATTCACACTCCTCATTTCTTGATACACTGGAAAATATTAGGGTACAACCTAACATTCTAATAATGGGCAATTTCATCTACCCCACCATTAACTGGGAAAACTACTCATGTACCAACTCTTGTGCTTAATGTTTTCTGGAATTCATAAATTCCAATGCCTTGGATCAACTTATCCCCACCCCCACCAGGGGCAGCAATATCCTAGACCTGGTCATTACCAACATGAGTGACCAGTGTTCCACACCAGAGGTCACTTCCTCGTTGGCCACATCTGACCACAAGCTATTCACCCTAGACATCCTGCCCCCACCTCCCATTAGGGAAACCACCGTAAAAAATTTCTCCAAAGCCAACTTCATGCTTCTTAAGACAGAAGTGGCAAACTTCACAACACCCATGCTGACAGACAATAGAGGTACGACTGCTGAATCCTAACAAATGCACTTTATAAGCACTTACACGAGTGTATGGATCGTGCAATCCCTAACAGAACCAAGATGCTATCCTCCAAACAAAGGAAGCCAATCTAGTGGTCCCCTACCATAAACAAACTCTACAACAGAAGAAAGAAACTGTTGCAAAAAAGAGTAAAATTCCATGATTGGAGGAGCTCCCTGGTCAGCCTCAGTAAGAAGCTGAGATCCCTCATAAAATCCTCCTAAGCTAGTTACAAAAATAAAATAGCCACTTATTTTAAATACAGCCACAAAGCAGTCTATAGCTATGTCAAGAATCTCAATGACAATACTCAGATCTGCTCTGAGTTACAGCACAATGGCACTAAATATACAAAACCAACTGATATTGCCAACATCCTGGCAGATAGGTTCAGTGCTAACTTCCCCCCTCTCATCCCCTAAAGGGCCCATCTCTATACCGGAAAAATGCAAATTCCTCTAATCATGGCTGCACAGGTAAAAAACACACTTCCAAAGCCAAGAACACAGCATCCATGGGACTTGACAACATCCCAGGCTGTGTTCTACATGAATTACAGAATGCACTCGCACCCCATCTAAGTACCATGTTCAGTCATAGCCTCATGTCATGCTTTGTGCCCACTGAATGGCACACAGTGGTGGTTATCCTACTCCACAAAGGGTGAGCCACCACAGACCCTGGAAACTACCGCCCCATTAGCCTGACGAGCCTGGTCTGCAAGGCTATGGAACGTATCATCATGGAACTTATAAACGATGACATTGTTAATCTCCAAACTCTGGACCCCATCCAGTTTGGGTTTGTAAAAGGCAGATCATGTCTCTTAAACCTGATAGACTTCTTTGAAGCAGTCACCAAAGCCATAGATGAGGGTAAGGTGGTTCACACAGCCTATCTAGATCTCGCCAAGGCTTTCAACAACATCCTCCACTCTGGAATTCTAGATAAACTCACCAAAATAGGTATAAATCCCTATGTCACAAGATGGGTTGCCAACTGGCTCACTGACAGAACTCACACTGTGAAAGTTATCAGACTCCAAATCCAACTTCAGACCAGTGACAAGTGGAATACCACAGGATTCAGTCCTGGGTCTTCTCCTGTTTGGTATCTACTTCTCTGAAGTGCAGGCTAACACAGAAGGTCTTTGGCTAATGAAGTTCACAGATGACTGCAAACTAGGAGCCATAATCAAAGCTCCTAACGATGTGGACATCCTGCAAAAGGGCCTCACTGAGACAGATGTCTGGTGTCAAAGCCATGGCCTCAAGCTCAATGCCAAAAAGTGCATTGTCATCCCTTTTGGTAAAAACTCTGTACCCATGAACTCCCACATAGGTAGTAGTCTACTTAACACCAAAAGTGTGATAAGAGACCTTGGGACACAGGTGGACAGTAGTCTCTCCTTTGATAATCACATTGTCACAGTAGTCAGAAAATCCTTCTATGTGGCACACCTCATCACAAAAGGTTTCTCATCCAGGAAAAATGAGGTCATTGTCCCCCTCTACTAGTCACTTATTAGACCCATTATAGAGTACAATGCTCCTTTTGGTATGTACCTCACAAGACATCTACAACAACTGGAAAGGCCACAGAAATACCACACAAAGAGGATTATCGGCCTCAAACAGATGCCCTACGCAGACTGTCTCAAAAAACTCCAGCTTTACTCCATAGCATATCACCTAATCAGAGGTGATCTCTGCCTAACATACAAAGCTGTGCCAAACCCAGAGCTGTTGGATATACCCCACTTAAAGAAATCCCAATCCCTCTGAGCTCAATGCTCTAGGGACCTAAACCTTGTCACCACAATAAACAGAACATGCTGAAGGGATAGATTCCTGTCCCAGAGACTTCCCATACTCTGGAACAAACTACCCATCTATATCAAACAAAGCTCCTCATTAGCATTCTTCAAGAAAAATCTTGATGATTGACTGGGAGATAGGAAATTCACCCCGGGGATCACTTCTGTGGTTCTGCTCGACAGGGGCACAGGAAAATAATTTTCTTGGGTGGTGAAAGCCAGGGTACCTTTTGGCTAGGCTTATATAGGCCCTAGGGCCAATAGTCTAGTACCTGCCTATGAACCTATAATATTATAGCACTACACACGATCTTAACAAATGTTAAATACCACCTACTTAACTTGTAAAGGTCAGGTCTTGTGTTAGGTAGTCAAATTTGCCAGTACTGATTAGCAAACAACAGTAAAGATTTATTTCTCCCTCCTGTCTGTGCCAGTAATGGATCCCTGACTTCCTCTTATAAACTTAGAAAACTGCAAGAATAACAGCATTTGTGTTTGCCTGCATTTTCTGATGGATACAAAGCGGGAAACTCAAATGTATGCCAATATCCAGTGACTTTATTCCTCAGTGATTTGTCAGAAAACCTTAGCTTTTATGAAGAACAGACTATACATATAAGGCAAAAATCTGGGCAGTCTGCAAAAATCTGGACAGTCGATCGACATGGAAGGTTAAGTGTAAACATAAGATACACTGTCTTTCTGACAGTGCTCGCTAAGTGCTTTGTGGCTTTGAACGCTGTCAAAAGACTTTAAGTTTTTTTTTGTGTCTTGTAGTTCAAAGAGCAGATAAAGCTCCATACCCTACAAAGAATTATGATTGTGCCTCCCCTTATACCCCCTAATTATGTGTGTAAATTTCTTGGCAATCATGTCTCAAACACGTAATAAGCATTTTATGATCAGTTGCCCACTCATAATTCTCTATATTGTTCACTCATGACTAATGCTGTCAAAGGCCTTAGACACTTTCAAGCTCCAGTTAAACTACTTTGAGACTGACATCCCCACCAGACCAGCTCTATATTCCAATATCATATACTGTACCATAGCATTTGCAGCAGTTCACAATGGAAGGGATGAGCTTACATAAAGTCAGTAAACTTTTAAAGTATGTGGATCTGCTGGTTCACATGACATGCTACTAAAATGCAGTAATATGGTAGGGTGCCATATTCTCTAACTATTCCTGTAAATACCCTTATTAAAAGGAGCATACAGGAAGGCATTGTAGTTAATATATGGAAAGAATGTGACATAAAACCACTTCATAAAGATGGCATTTCTGCTTAGCCCAGTAACTTTTACGCATTTTGTAACATCTTATCAAAAATCCTTGATAGAATTATTCACCAGCAACTAATCCCCTTTATCACAGAATAGAACTTGCTCTTTCTCATCATAGGGTTTGTAAAGAATTGTAGTTAACTCTGCTCACATAACCTTAACTGACTATAATAGATGCTATTTAAATTCAGGTAATGTAGGCAAAGTGTACTTTTCCAGGACCTCTCTAAGACCTTTGATAGAATTAATCATAAATGATTAATAAGAAGATTAAAAAACCTAAATTTTTCAAGCCTTGCTATAAATTGTTTAAAAGTTACTCAATACATACAAAATCCAGAGTTTATGAAGTTCAAAGCTGTTATCTGAATGTATTATGAAAAAAAGGAGTTCCACAAGGATCAAGTCTTGGACCACGTTTTTAGTTTTTATGCAAAACAAATGGTAAGTTGATACCCTGTGTAATCGTGGCACTCCCTGCAAACCAAACACTGAGGACACAAATTAAAAATAAGGGCCCTTCTGTAACAATAACAAGGAGCTTAAACCTATACTAGCCCCTTAATATAGGTACAATCACAAACTCACACTGGAAACAACTGAAACTGTTCCTTTAAGTAGCAACTATATCAGCCACAGCTTCTTAATTAAATGACATTACTGCACTCATATCTGATTGGCAGTTTTTCTAAGTTTCAGATGTGCTGCCTTACAACAAGTGCCAGGGACAGCAGCCCTTTTCACCCTGTCCTGTCTATGGTAATGCAAAGCAGACTAAACACCTAAAAAAATCAATATGCAGATGAAAAATCCCTACAATGTGCAGCTAAGCGTCACTCTCTTGCTGCAAAACACATTAATGACAGCTTCTTCTCACTATAGAAAAGGTTGCTAGACTCCCACATGATATTAAATAAAAATAAAAACAGCTCTGTTCTATTCTGTTGTATTCATTACAATGTAAATACCCCATGCACATAGATTAAAGTACTTTGTCATATTCTTACATGGCATCCTATCATTTCAGATTCAGACAACTGTTAAAAATACAATACAATTCCTGGCAACTTATATAGAATATGGCAATAACTAGCTCCTGCATCCATAGTGAAACTAGTGTCGATCTTATTGTATTTCAAATTATTCTATAGCTGCATATCTTACTCAGCCTTATAAATACCCTCATCACAAAATCAAAATAAACCCATTACAGTGCTAATACGTTCATTCTTGGCTATCTATTTTGAGCTCATTATTTTACATGCAGTCCTTAAAAAAAATAGACATCATTCTTTTATGTAAACCCCATAACTTTCCACATCAGATTTCAGGATGACCAATCTTTGTATCACTTGAAACATATCATCCAACCTGAACACTGCACTCATCTAGCAAAGTATTAATAAAAGCTACTACATCTATTGAAAAGTTGTTTAAGATTCTTGTCACCTTACCTCAAGACTACATTGAAACATGCTGGCAAGGAACCTAAGAGCATTATTAGAAATTTGATAAAAGTGAAGTATAAGGTCACTACAAAATACCAAAGGAGACTTCAAATCCTTCTTAAATTATTCAGGAAATTAAGAACTAATGTGTAACATGCACTCAGCACATACATCATAGTATCAAATATTTTAATCCCAAGGATATAGCTAATGCATTAGCAGGCAAATTTAGCACTAACTTTACCCCACTTACCCATCCTAAGAATTTAGTTTCCTCTTATAAAAGTCTTTGAATCCCTCTCAAAGGCTAAAAGTAATACTTCTGTGAAACCATATAGCATACCAGGTTGCATTCTCTTCAATGCCAGGTATGCATTGCCTGAATCTCTACTTAAACTGTTCAGCCTCAGCCGATGCACAAGCTTTGTGCCAGATACCTGTATAATAGACACCATGACTCCTCTATGTAAGGGCAACTCCTTTACAAATCATAGCAATTATAGGCACACCGGCCTTATATGCAAAACTATGGAACATATCATATGAAAACTCAATTATGCATACATAGTCAATTAACCAATCTAAATTCTAATCAGTCTGTTTTGTAAAGGACAAGTCCTGTACCCTGAACTTGTAAAATTAGACAAACTTAATGTAAACCCCTACATTGTTCTGCTGGATTAGAATTAGTTATCCAACATATCCCAGATTTTGAAAGTTGCCAGTACCCTCTATCAGGTTAAATCTGTAACTAGTGGGTACCACAGGGATCAGTACTATGGTCTGTCTTGTTTGGTACTGCTTTTGCAGACATCCAAGTGAATATCTCAGAAGCATAGTTATCTAAGTTTGCTGATGACTGCAAGCTGGTCACTTATACCAAACAGCTCCAAGCAATTGATGGAACATGCATATATCTGATGTACTGAAAATGGTTTCAAGTTAAATGCAAAAAAGTGCAGCATAGTAAAGTTCGACATAGAAAGCTGTTCCCTTATCAGTGTTATAAATGGTACTCCTCTTTAGACAGATATGGTGATAAGAGACCTGGGCACTTCTGTGGACAGTGGCATCTCTCATTTGATCATCATATTTCTACCATAGTCAGAAAATCCTTCTAGCTGGCCCAGTATGTTTTCAAGAATAATTTAAAGATTGAAAGAAGCCATCCTACCACTGTTGTCTTCCATTATTATACCCTTCATTTAATACAATATCACCTTTGGGATGTACAAACCTAAGCATTTTCCTCAACTGGAAAGGTCCCAAAATTTCTAACTAACAAAAATGAAATTCTTAAATCTTTTAGCTATCTTGATAAATTAACACGACTCTCCTCATAGTCAGTAGCCTGTGTCTTTCTTGTCTAGCCATGGGGTACCCATTCCTATTTACCATCCTATTTCTTCACAAAACAGGGGTCTCTACAAACACTCTTGCTAGGGACCTAAATCTATACCAGACAATATACAAGACTTACTAGTGGGATAGGTTTCTAACTCAATGTATTCCCAGACTATGCAGTATGATTTCACTGCAGGAAAAACAGAACTACTCTGACTATCTTTTAAAAGCTAGTCTTGATGACTGGATAGGTAGGCATAAAGTGTACACCAAGATTACTATGTATGGCTATACTTGATTTGCAAAGTAAGCAATCTTGAGTTTATAAAACATTTAAGCGTGTTTTCTTAAAGATACGTATGATGTGGCAGTTCAGCATCTTGGTGACCATTTGCCTTTTATTGCTCCTATATAACTACATCATAATTATGCAGGCAACATCTAGAATAAGCTTCTACAATTAATTTCTGACTTAGATTTATAGGTTCATAGCTATATAGTAGGCTAATGACCACCAGGGCCTTTATAAGCCTAGCTGTCAGTCCATCCCAATTGTGTCCTTATTTATCACTGGTGTTTAGTAGGAGTGGGGGTATATTAGTTAGGATGTTTCTAGAGGTTAAGTGGGAGGTATGTTAGTTTGGACATTACTATCTGCCACAGTCTGTCAGAGACATGGGAGCAAGACCTGAGGTGAATTTCTGATTTCCCATCCATTGTCCAAGGTTATACTTAAATAGGGTTAGTTTGACATGGATGGGAAGCCTGTTCCAAAGCATGGGGATCCTCTGAGACACATATCTGTCTCACCAACATTATGTCACAAGCAAAATTTAAATCCCTGGATCTAGTGGTTCTGATGCTGTTCATTTTGCGGATGTGCAGAAATTTCATCACAGCTAAATCCAAGAATGCCTCTCAGTAATCTGCAGGAGACAGAGTATAGTGATAGAGCTTTAAGGTGATCCTTATTAGGCAATGTGTTTATGCCTTGGATTCTTAATAAACCACACATCCTTTAAAGATTAACTCAAACTGGACATTAAAATCTGCATCTCCTACATCTAATAACCTGCAACCAAAACATGTAATATGCAGCATTCAGTCAGGATCTATAATAGATTAACTACTTTCCTGACAAATTCAATTCTAAATAACCATGTTTGTAAATATGTACAAAGCATTTAGATAGTTTCAGATCACATCAGTACTTCTCACCTCTTTAGATATTCTCTTGCCATATCCCTGATGTTCTTAAAATGTATATCATGACCTCACACCATGTTATATTCTAACATCTCACCCTGTAAAAATGTAACTTCTAACTCTGTAACTGCACCCCGTACACAGTGTTTAGCTCTAGAATCACAGGCAATAGTATACTAAGACGTGCTAATACAAAAATAAAAAATAAACAAAGAATGGATTGCAACAAGATTATCACACCGTACTGTGTACTGACTTATATAAAACACTGAATGAGTAATGAATATTTTATACATCAGAAATTGCTGCACAGAATATGATGTTTTATTTACCTAGTGCTGTTTTGTTGATCTTTTTAAGTACCTAAAGTAATTATTGGCAAATTTCTGTATTTTATGTTATTTATTTAATGCTTTGGTTATGGAATCTTATTCTCTACAATCTATATGGACACCCTGGTAATCCAAACATAAATGAATAAACAAGCAAAGAGCACAATAAATAAAAAAAAATTTCCAAAGTGGGACTAGAAGAGGAAAGAACAGTCTAACATGGAGTAATCCTAGCAGTCCTAATTAGCAGACACTTCACTTTCTATTATCCATCATTACATTATTAACTGCTTTAACACCAGATCTTTCTATCAAAAGTGTGGGACCTCATGCTGTAAGTCAAAACACTCCAAAAAAAATAACCTCTGATTCATCTGAAAAGTACTTGCTTTAACACATTTCAAGCATTTTTTCAGAAGGCTTTTACTCCACTTTCCAACTCTCTCTCACACACACACACACACACACACACACACACACACACACACACACACACACACACACACACACACACAAAGACATATATCCATATCTATTTATGTATATATGTGGATCCCCTTCACTACCTCGAAGTTCCAAAACTTTGAAATGCAAATGATCAAAATCATAAGATCAAAATTTTGAAAATGTGAATGTTTTGAATGGAGATTGCCATACAGCACAGAACATGAAATTTAACATTTTTCTCACTGTAGTGCAGTCACAGAGTAGGTATTTCTTTAGCAGGGGGTATGCAGGGGAGCTTACCCCCCAGCAAAAAATGTAAAAACAAATTTATTTATTTATTTTTTTTATTACAATTTCAAAATTTCAAAACTTTGATCTTATGGTCTCAACCATTTGTAGTTCAAAGTTTTGAAACTTTGAGCTTGTAAAGTAGATCCATATGTATATGTATGCACTTTGAAACATCAAAAGTCCAGCAATATTGAACAGCAAAATATCATTCCAAAAGAATGAAATTGCAAAATATTGAAAATAAAACAACAAAATTAGAAGTTAAGTACTCATCATAATGTTCCATTTGTGTTGCTGATCTTCATTTATCCTTGACAGATGGGTTCGGCTCCGATCTCAGAACCGACTCAGCAGTTACTACAGCTTGCACCAGCCGAAAACCCTTGAGCTTCACCTCTACCCAAAATCCCTCTCTCTCAACTACCTCAGATCGAGTTTGTAGAAAATTTGCAACATATGAAAACATATATACATCTATATATACACATACAGGAAGTAATCCAGGTGGAAGCCTTATCCAATGTATTTGGGTAGCATAATAGTTCAGGCACATGTGATCCGTTCCACCAAAAATCTTTGAGGAGAGGGGATAGAGGAGGGAGTCAAGGATATATGAAGATCAACAACACAGATGGAACTTTATGGTGGGTATATAACTTCTTTAGCTGATGTTGTCAATCTTCATTTTATCCTTGACAGATGGAACAGAGTCCTCAGCTACCTAAAAACTTGGGTGGATTCATAGAAGGATATTCCTGAGCACCATCGAGCCAAAGGATGATCTTCCCCTCAAGACCAGGTCCAGTTTATAATGAGTAATAAAAGTAGGGAAAGAAGCCCAAGTAGCTGCTGCAAATATATCAACCACAGAACCTCTAGACTGGAAGACCGCTGAAGTGGCTACAGACCTTGTAGAATTTGCTTTGACAGGTTTAGGCAAGGTTAACTTGTTTTTATCATACATGAAAGAAATACAATGTTTTAGCCACTTAGACAGTGTAATCTTACTGACTGCGTTGCCCAACTTTATAGTAGAAAAATAAACAGTTTACTTCATTGCCTTATTGTTTTTCTTCTGTGAAGATAAAAATGTAATTGTCTATGGACATCTAATAAATGTAGAGCCTATTCTCCTTTGTTAGAATGATTAGGGAAGAAGACTGGTAAATTAATAGTCTGGTTGATATTAGCCTTTGACACTACCTTCAGTAGGAAGGAGAGGTTTGTTTGTAAAGATACCCTATCCTTATGGAAGACTAGGTAAGGAGGTTCAGCTGATAAGGCCTGGATTTATGAAATTATTCTGGTTGAAGTAATGGCTACCAAAAACAGTCTCTTCCAAGATAGAAGCTTCAGATAGTATTCTGTAGATGGTTGAAAAGGAGACTGCATTACCACCTTTAGCACTAAATTCAAGTCCTAAGGAGGAGTCAGATCTTTATACAGGGGTTTTAACAAAAGAGTGGCTCTTAAGAATGATTTACAAAGCCTGTGAGAGGCTAAAGAACATTATTCTAAACCATTGTGAAAATTAGAAATCACAGACAATTGTAGTTTGATGGTGGATGGAGAACCCCAGCATTGAACAGAGATGCTAAGAAATCCAAAACATGCTCAACCGAAGCAGAGAAAGGGTCAATTTGTTTTCATGGACCCAATTTTTAAATCTCTTCCACTTACTTAAATATAGCTTTATAGTAGAAGGTTTATGATCTGATAAAAGGATATGATGTACTGAAGGGGGACATATTAGGATGCCTGGCAACTAGTGGAATTGGAGGAACCACACAGTCAGCTTAAGGTTTGAAATGATTGAGTGAACAAGCTGTCTGGATGGGACAGGAGATCTAGCACTGGCTCCAGAATCCATGGTTGATGAATTAAGTAAGGCCAAAGAAAGTGGAACCAAATCTGTCAAGGCCAAAAGGGGGCAATGAGGATTACTGTACTCTTCAATCTGAGTTCTGTGAGAATTTGGGGGTTAGAGGTACCGGGGTCAATTGTGGAGGAGAACATCCCTGAGTGACCTTCCTGGAGGGCAAATCAGGGCAAAGTAATTGCTGCATTTGTTGTTTAGGGGAGATGCAAACAGATCGCAGCAAGGTTGAACCTAATGCGGGAATATCATTTCTGCCACTTCTGGATTGAGGGACCTCTCATGAAGCTGAAGGATGCACCTGTTCAGCTTGAGTGCAATCATGTTGGAGCTCCCTGGAATGTGTGTTGCTATTGGAAAGTGGTTGGATGAGGTTGCCCACTGCCACACTCTGAGGGCTTCTCAACAAAGGGAGTAAGACTTGGTACCTCCCTGTTTGTTGATGTACCAAACCACTAACATATTGTCCATTTCAATTGCAATTGTCCCATGAGGAAGAGCTGTCTGAAAGGCCTACAATGCAAGAAGCACTGCTTTTGCCTCCAGATATGCAAGTTGGCCTCTAATGGGGACTAAGTGCCATGGACCGTCTTGCCCAGATAATGCCTCCCCACTCCATCTGAGAAGTGTTCGTGGTCACAATGGCTGTGGGCTCTGGAAAAACAAAGGAATGACCATGAAGAATCTGCTCAGAATGCATCCACAAATGAAGGTCCATTTTGCAATGGTTGGTGAGTAAGATTTGGTCTGACATTGGGTGGTGAAAGATAAACCACTGGGAAGTTAGTAGCCATTGCAGAACTCTCATATGTAACATGACTAATGGGACTTGAGTTATGGAAGCTACCATGGATCCTAGAGCTTGCAGGACTAATCATGCTGGACATTCTCCCTGTGAATTAACTTTCAAACTTGAACTACAGTTCTCTGATATCATTCTGGGTGAAGTGATGCTATCATTGTTTGAGTATTCAGTACTGCTCCTATGAATTCTAAAATTTGTGTCAGAGTTAAATGTGACTTTTCTAGATTGATGGTAACCCCCAGATGGACCCAGACATTGAGGGTGTAGTCTCTGGCTATTATTAATTGATGCTTGGTCGAAGCAGTTATGAGCCAGTTGTCCAAGTACAGAAACACTCAAAATCCTTGCAGTCTCAAGTGAGCTGCTACTACAGCCATGCATTTGGTGAACACCCCAGGAGCTGTAGTGAGTCCAAAGGGCAGTACTCTGAATTGGTAAAGATTGACTCCCAGCCAAAACTGGAGAAACTTTTTGAGATATTTTGTCCATTTGTATATGGTAATATGCATCCTGAAGGTCTATTGAGCACATCCAGTCATCTTTCTTTAGAAAGGGAAGAATAGACTTTACCATAATCATCCAGAACTTTGTTTGTCAAACAGACTTCTTCAATACACTGGGATCCAAAATTGGTCTCCAGTCACTTTCTTTTTGACACTAAAAAGAATCTTGAGTAGGTTCTGAACCATTCTTGGTCTGGCAGGACATGTTGGATGACTCGTTTATCTAGCAGTTTCTGAATTTCTTGCAATGCCGATCCCTCTGATTTGGTGTAATATCAGGAATTTTCTTTTGAATGGGGAGAGATTAACTGCCTCCAGATGAAGACAATCAGGCTTCCCTCCAGAAATGCTGAAAGGGCTTGCTTGGGAAAGAATCCCTGGTTTTGCAGACCACCCCTGCCACCAGGGTGGCATCTTCTATTTTGTTTCCCCCCTCTGCCCCTGGAAGAACTCTCTCCACATATGTCTTGGAAAAGCCCTTAGGATTTCTTGAACCATATTTTCCCAGTGCTCTTCTGGTTCCTAGAAAAGGACCTTTGGGGTACAGAAACATATGCCCACAGCATAAAGGGTCTTACCATCCTTCTCACACCTGGATAAAGTCTGTTTTAGTTTAGGTCCAAACAAGGATGTTCCATCTAAAGGACCATTGACAAAATAAGACTTGAATGGTTCCGCAAAGTCACATAGGTGCATCCAGGTGTGTCTTCTTATGGCTATGCCTGCACCCACTACTGTAGATGTCTCTTTGACTGTACGAACAATCAGCCTCATGGGCAAATTGGACACAGACTCCAGGGTGGCTAACTGGGAAGCCACTTTCTCTTGGACTCCCTCAGCTACAGCTCCTGCCAGGGTGTCTAACAACTCTTTAATCAGATCCCATTAGAGTCTGGTGATATGTGCCAGAAAAGTCAAAGACCTTATGGCAAAGGTCACAGAAGCACAGATCCACTTCCCAAACCTGTCCATGGTCCGAGACTCTCTACTGGGCAGAAGGACAGAAGAACTCTCCTCAGCAAGTTCCTTTTTAGTGGCTGCTGCAATAACCATAGCATCTACAGCCACCCCTCTGTTTTAAAATATCCAAGATGTCTCCAAAGAAACATCTTCAGGGGGTGACCTTGGGGATCCTTCCCCTCATCAAACTCTGCGTCTTCAGTAACTGATTCCTGAGAGGAATCCAAGTGCTTCCTCTTGCACTTTTTCTTCTGAGGAACCTCCTCAGGTGGATAGTCTGGGGAGGTATCAGAAGATGACAGTACCTGTGCCTGTGATACCTGAGCCTTCAGCACCCACTGTCCTAGTAGAGAGGCAGTAGGAATAACAATATTAGAGGGAGGTACCTGTCCCAAGGGGAAGGCACCGACTGAGTCTCTCGAGTAACTCGAGCCGTAGCTCCATGGAGCAGGAATGGCTCTGAAAAATCTGGAGTTGAGACCTGTCCCCTGGAACTGGCAGGGTAGCCACAGCTCCAGAAGGTCTCTGGTTCAGAAACAACCTGTTCATAAACAGAACATAATGCAAAGCTCCAATTATTGAACTTCCCTAAGCATTTTAAGTGAGGTGGACATTGCATTATTTAAGTATACCCCAATGACCAATTACTTAGATAACGTGAAGCCATTTTAAGCAGACAGACCCATACACTGAGCTTTATTTAGCTTTATTTAATATACGGAATGGGAGACAGTTGTCTGCCTTACTATGGATGACAAATATGCCACCAGTCAGAGCTCCATTCTGTGTGTTTGTGCAGACAATGTTGGCCACTGATAGGGTGGTAGAAAGGGTACTGTTTCCTATATGAAACTATGCTTTGAGTGAAAAAGATGTTTATTAGCATTAATGTACATAAAGAATTGGGTGATAAAAACCTTCTCTTGCAGTTTACTAAAACAAGAAGAAAGAGTTTTAGTCATGGTTGATTTAGGAATGGGGATTATAACAGAGGATTTCCAAACATCTGGAAAAATAAACAGTTGTCAGAGATAGATTTATGATATGTTTTGGATTTGTGGAAAAATAACATCAGCATTTAAGAACTTTAGAAGAAGACCATTTGTGCCTGGAAAACTGGAACAGGAGTTCCCTTCAGAATTTTGAATTCCCAAAACCTCGAATTTCATATGGCTAAGACCATATGATCGAAGTTTTAGAACTTCGAAATTCTGAACAGAGATCTGCATACAGCATGGAATGGGAAATTATCCCTTTTCCTCTCTAAAGTGTGATCTCAGAGTTGGTATATTTAAATAGCGGAGGTTGTGGGGGGTGCAGGGGAAAACATTGAGGAATATGGTTTTATGTTCCTTTTAGATTTATTTCAGAGCTTTGAAGTTCTAAAACTTCAATCATATGGTCTTCACCATATGAAATTTGAAGTTTGGGAATTCGAAATTCTGAATCCCTGTAACAGTGAAATGTGTTTAAGAACATTGATAGTTTCTTGTAATATGTTGGTTAAGTGTAATAGAGAGGAAAGGTCCTAAAAACTATTTACAAAGGAAGATGGGTAGCCATTAATAAACAGATCTTGTCCTTTAGAAACATCATTCAGGAAATCTGCACTGGCAATTGCAATATGTGTGAGATCAGAGACCAGGTGTTTATCTTTTTGAAGGGAGATAAAACCGCATGATAAACTTTACCCATGTTGACATAATGACACTGAGGGATCAGAATTTATACTATGTCCAGAGTATAGCAGACATGGCTTTCTGATGTAATACTGGCAGCACAAGGTTTGAATCTTTACATACCCAGTATACTTCTCAACTGTATAGATTTTCACAGAATGTCTAGATTTTTGCCTCCTATTTTGGCCCACTTTTCAAAAAATGGTGGTTTTCTAGCAAACTAGTGGCAACTCATTAAAGAATGAAGTTAGAAAATAATGACAGACATTTCAGTTTCAGACTTTATACCCTTCAGAAAATTCACGCTAATGCAAAACTTGTTATTCTAGCAATTTTGTAAGTTTGTAAGAGCAATATTTAAAAATTGTCCCTATTTTTTGGCCTTTGCCCCACTTTTATTAATGGCTTTGTCCAGATGTCTTGCTCTAAGAAGTTGAGAGGTATGATACCTAGCATGCTCTGCTGCAGATGGTATGTCTAAATGGTACACATCTTTAACACATTGTCAACAGCTACTGAAGGCACCATCTATAGAAATGAAAAGGCATAACATCTGTGTATCAGCAATGTCAGTTAGAAGAGAAGAGAACAGAAGGTAATATATGTGTAAAGACTACGTGTGGCACAGTTGCTTGCAGAAAAAAATGGTACAGCAACACCCTCATGTCAAATAGTATGGTAAAATATGCCCAGTGATATAACAAGTTAGAGATATATGTCAGTAAATGTAACAGATATCCCTAGTAACTACCTTGTAAGGCAGCATTAGTCTGTACAGGGTAGAACACCACACACTTTTCTCCTAGTATCATGTAGTACTCTGACACAATGTGTGTAGCTGTAATCATGGATTTCTGTGCAGCGTAAGGTCAAGTAGCCTAAACATATCAAACATAACATGCAACAACTGGAATGCCTACAGAGGTACCTTACTAAAAGGATACAAGACCTAAACAGCATGTCCTACATGGACTCACTCAAAGCCCTGTCACAGAACTCGGTATCCTACAGACTGATAAGAGGTGACTTGTGTGTTAGACCTGTGTCTGGCATAGCAGGCATCCTTTAGCATACAAGGCATCATCCAACCATTACTCATAGATATATTGCACATCAGCAAGTCAAATGGCATCAGGAATACTTGGTCAATAGATCTAAACCTCTTCTGCAATATCAACAGAACTGTTTGGAAGGACAGGTGTATTTCACAGAGGATATTGCTGCTGTGTAACAGAATCCCCATCCACATAAAACAAAGTTCCACCCTGTCCATTTTCAAGTGCAACATAGATTTATGGATGAGAAACAGAAAATTTACCCCAGGATGACCCCCCTGTACTACTAATGGATAGAGGCAGCTCTAATACTTTTCCCCATGCACAGGTCCCCTCAAAGTATCTATGGTATGATCTCAGTCATTCTCATTAGGGGGTAATATTTAATTATCAACCATGGTATGGGGAAGGTAAATCTCCAACCAAATGTGATAGGCTATTTCAAGTACAAAACATAAAACTGGCTAGGCTTAAAATGACCCATAAGGGCAACTAGCCTAGTACTTATCTATGAACGTATGAACCCAAAACTATATACCTTCTCTAAAGCAATCATTTTAATCACAGCTCAACAGTGCACATAGATAGACTGTACTTAGAATGAACAGTAATTTTGCATGCATTATAACACCTAGTATTACAGACTCATATGTATATACTTTGCTTATGACCAAAACGACAATCAAGATGCTCATCCACATCACCCAGTACTGATGGATGATCAATGGTGTCCCCCATTAAGGAGATTTCCCCCACATGTTACAAATCACCCATGTGGTCATCCAAACTGTTTTAAAGGTTGCTACGGAAGTACTCTGCCTGATATGTAAGGGTTAGTGTAGTCCACATATAGGGACTATGGAGAGTTAGGTACCCATTGAATTTGGAGAGTTTGTCAATAATCCCAACATGGGAGATAGTGTCAAAGGCCTCAGAAAGGTTCAAGTAGAGAGCATGAACAGTATGTCTCTTAACAATGGTCTCAATAACCCTTTCAAAAAAGTCAACTAATTTGAGCAAGCATCTTCGGCCTTTTACAAAGTAATCCAGGAATAAAATGTCACCTTTATCATTGTTTATTAGGTCAGCAATAATATGATTCATACCCCTGCAAATAATACTACTGAGACCAATTAACCCATAATTCCTAAGGTATTAGAGGAACCACTTTTCTTGCAAGGATACCAGAACAGCTGCTCACTACACACCAACAATATAAGCAGTAGAGAGAGAATCATGTTGAAGAGTTAATAAATTGGTTTTCCTAGATGGGACTTGGCACTTCTCAGTAAATATCAGGGGATATTGTCTGAACCCATGGATAATTTTAGCTTTGAATAGTGCCATTTTAGCCAGTGATAATATGGACATGATAGCAGTAACAATTTGTAAAAGAAATGGGTCCAATTAATAAAGAATCAGCTTTCACTCCACCAGCACTAGCCCTAATCTAGTTTTCTAGTCTGTCACTAGCCCCTTGTATGACATCATACCGGAGAGACTGAGTCCACCTAAGAGCATCCATATGCTATGCCAGAATCACTTACATGCAGAAGGAATGCTGTATTAATGAACGTGCCATTACCTATGCATGGCATAGTTGGAGGCTACCTAAACATGCAGTACTGTCCCAGACAATACATGAATGTTCCTGATACCACACTGTTACCTGTATTTCAAAAATGGTACTGCAGGCATTTATCCTACCTGTGGTGCCATTTTAACAAGCAGTGTAGAGATCCTAAAGCTGATTGGCTCCAGAGTAACATCTCCATGTTGGCTTTAAAACTACATGCATGATAGGGAAATTTTTGTAACGCATGTATTGTTATGATCTCAGAACTTAGAGATGGCACTCATTAGAGCTGTACTGCAAAAGCAAAGTACAAGGTCACTAAAAATTTGAAAGTTTAGCTGCCCCTTGTATGCAAATGTCACAGCTTGTACAAAAGACTGCAAGGCATGTGTGCATTCCTCAGTTGGCACCACTCCCCCCAAGTTCCTCTGCTACCTGAGATGAGTGGTACCTGTATTTTGGAACTGATACTACAGGGATTTGAGAATATTGCCATATAATACCCACAGTGCCAGTGCCTGCTCATAAGTGGATCTGTACCATTGCTATAGCAGCACATTGACTTGTATAGGCTAGTTTGAAAAGTTACAGAAGCATTTAGCATCACTGCTGCTCTCTAGGACACCTGGCTCCATTGTTAGAATCAGGAGTGGGGCCCCGGAAATCATCATTTGCCTACACGGTCTGCGGACTCCTGAAATTTTTCTTTTGGAATCAGTAATAGCATGCTACGCTGAGAGTAACTCTTTGCAATCTGGAAGAAATCGATCTTGTGGTTCCATATGGTTATGTCTTGTGCTTGAGGAGTACCTTTCAGTGAAAAACTGTTGAATGTGTCATTTGAACCGGTAACCTCGAGCAGATTGCTATATCATCATTTATTATTATTATTATTATTATTATTATTATTATTATTATTATTATTTATGATGTAAACCCCTTGCATTCATCATGTAGACTACAAATTTCCCTGTACCCTCCAAACTAACATAACCAACTGTAAATTTTCACATTTTTCGAGACAAGTTATAAAAAGTATCAGATGTTGTTGATTTTTTTGTCATTTACCTGAAGACTTGCAGTTCACTTGCATTTAAAATTGCCTAATAAAATTTACTATTTAAGGTGTGTATTATCTGAATTTTATGTTTTTAAGTCTGGGTAAAATTTGTTTTACTGTGTGTATAAAAGTTACCTCGGTATTACTGCATGCAAAGTATTACCCTAGTATTATGTTGATTGTTTACTCTGTGTTTCTCCATGTTTATCCTTATCTGTAGTTTTTCAGTTATTTTGTTTACTGTGTTAGATTTCTGGGGACCAGTAGTGATTGCTCTGTGGTAAGGAATATTTTGCTACTGTTTCTGAGAGGTAGACATTTTTGGCTAAAACACTAATTGTTTTTCTATTGGTTCTTTTGTTTTTCTCTTCTCTTCTTTTCTCTTCTCTTCTCTTCTCTTCTCTTCTCTTCTCTTCCATTCCCTTCTCAGGTTAATGCTCCTCTTTGACATTTATCTTACTAGACTCATCATGCAACTGGAAAGCCCACAGAGGTGCCTAACTAAAAAGATGAAGGGCTCAAAAAACATGAGTTATCAGGAGAGACTGGAAGCTCTATCATATCCTATAAACTACTCCTAAATGTTATTTGCCTCACCTATTATATCATAAGGGATGCAGCAGTACAAGACCTCTTATACCTTAATAAATCAAACAGTCCTATAAATACAGAATTGGATATGTAAATCAGCCTAAAGAATTAAACAAAACATGGCGGACAGATAGATTTTTCATGCAGCACCTACCCCTTCTCTAGAACAAACTTCCTGTCAACATTAAGAAGTGTGATTTGCTAACTTCCATCAAAGGGGAGCTATACAACTGGATAGGACTTTAAAAAGTCACCCAAAGTATGGCTGGGATATCCCTCCTTGAAACGGGAGATAAGGCTAAGATGGGTAATGGCACTGTTAATGGCCACCTGGCCCAGTTGCGGTGTATTTTCTATGATTCTGCGATGCTACCATAGTGTAAAAAGCTGAGGACATAGTGAACAAAATGGTCATATTTATCTTTGATGAAGTGCTGCAAATGCAGACTTTGCATTTGATTTTACCTGGGATTCATAGTCACTGATAACTCACCAAACATCATGCTGCACAGTATCACTTTCACACAGTGACTTTTACCATTCATTTAAGGAAGTGGTCCTAAAGGTGGACAAGCTAGGTCTGCACCCCAAAGTGGGGACCATATTCCCACACCCATGCCACTCTGTGCATATTATATCCAAGACCACTTCTCTTTTCGGGTAAAGGGAAAATTTAACATAGTCACAATGCCCATCTAAATGAAAAAAAAAGGAGTTAAGATATATTTAAATGCAATGTCTGACTTAATGGAGGGAGATGGTGGAATGGGTCATAAAAAATGCAGTTTTGCATATCTCTCAATTCATTAAGAATTCAGTTTTGGATATAAAATGCTAAAATAAAAAATAGTGGTATTTCCGCTAGATACAAACCACCCAACTAAAGTTTTGCCTTTGGGAATGCACAAACTTGCCTCAATTGTTTCTTCTTCTTTTTGAAGAGTATACTAAACTGCCAAGATCTCTGAATGTAGGATTAGACTTATTTATCAGTTTTACAAGAGAAGTAAAGATGGAGTATTGTAAATTAAAACTTGTTATGCAACTTAATGCAAGTACTATGTTTCATTAAGAAAGCGTACTTTGAATAAGAGTAATAATTATTTTCATATAAATTAAAATGTACTGTGAAACTGAAGCACTATACTTTTTTTCCTCTGCACAATAGTATACTTGTTTTGCATACTGTTTTACATAATGCATTATGTGAACGTGTATATATAATACATATATATATAAATATATATATATATATATATATATATATATATATATATATTATATATAGAGAGTTACAGATAAATGTATATATCTATCTTACAGATAACGATGTCACAATTCAAATATACAGTGTCATCTATTACTGAATTGATTTACAATTTTATATGTGAAAGACTTTAGCAACTCTAAGATAACAACACAGATATTTATTTATTTATTTTATTTTACATTTGTTTACCGGGTTAGTCAGACTGGATACATGTCCATTTTCAGCGGAAGCCTGGGGAGAAAAGCTAAACATAGGCAAACATACATAGATTACACAAGAAGTTAGAAAACAATTAGAATATATAAAAACAAAGTGATTATATACGACATATGCATTGTTTTAGTAGGGACTCACAATTCTCATGGACAGACACAATTAAAAGTAAGATTGGATACAGAGCTTGGTGATGTAGTTACGTGTTATGATAATTACTGATTATGCTTTCAGTTTATAACTTAATCAGGGTTTGTACATGGGCATAGCCAGTTCACTCTGATATACTGTTTGAGATTTTTTTTGAAGAGACTTTTGGAGGATTGTGAGGTTATATAGTTTGGCAACAAATTCCAGGTTTTGCCAACAAAGTTGGCAAACAGGGATTCACCAGCAGAGTTATTAGCTTTGTGGGTTTGGATCAGTAATTTATCAGCTGACCGTAGGGATCTCAGGTTGCTATATGGCTTAATAATATTTATAAGTGAGGGGGTATCCTCAGGGTGGTACAGAACTTTGTGTGCTATTAAGAGTTGATTTAATTGAATTAAGCTGGGCAGTTCTAGCCACTCTAGTTGTTTCAGGTTCTGGCAGTGGTGGGTTCTATAGGTGAAGCCATTGGCGAATCTGGCAATATGGTTGTAGTTATGGGACAGCTTACTTAGTTCAGATATGTTGAGGTTTGAGAGTACAAGCAAGGCATATAAAAGAGTAGAGAGTAGGTGTGATTGGGTGATTGCAGTCCTAGCCAGTGGAGTTTAAAAATGCCTTGTTTCTATACAGTGATCCAAGCTTCTTATTGATGGTCTGTATGGTTTTGTTGACCTGTAGGTCAAATTTGAGATTATTGTCTATGAGAACAACTAGAAGTTTGGTGTGTTGATCTGGGGAGATAGTGGTGCCATTGTTAGACGTGACAGAGAATGAAAGTGTGGCAGATCTACCAGTGGGGATGAAGAGTAGTAGTCTAGTTTTATTGGGGTTCAGTAGTAGGCGTTGGTTGGTGAGCCAGTTCTCAATAGTGTTAAATGTATTTTGGGTTAAGATTTGCAGTTCGGATGGGGAGGTGGTTGAGCAGATCAGAGTGGAATCATCTGCATATTGAATACAGGTAGCTTTAGGGATAGCAGTGTGAAGGTTGTTGATAAAAATAGAGAAGAGCAGTGGATCTAGTATGGAGCCTTGAGGGACACCAAGTGTGAGAGGTAGCTGGGTGGAGAGTTTGCCCTGCCATAGTACCGCCTGTTGTCTACCAATCATTTAGGACTAGAACCACTGGATAGCATGCTTATTGAGGGAAATAGATTTTAGACAAAGAATGAGAAGTTCATGACTGACTATGTCAAAGGCTTTTGATAGGTCAAGGAAGAGGGCAGAGGGTTAGCCTATTTTCATTTCTGTTTTGGTTTATGGCATTAGTAAAGGAAAGGAAGGCTGAGGTGGTGCTGTGGTATGGCCTGAAGCCATGCTGGGAGTTGGATAGTAAGTTATTCTGTGTAAGGTATTGCATTAGTTGCTTGTGTACACATTTCTCCATTATTTTAGCTAGTAGGGAAAGAATGGCAATGGCTCTATAATTGGATATGTCTGTAGAGCTACCACCTTTATGGAGTGGGATGACATGGGATATTTTCCAGAGGGAAGGGATAGTGTTTTCGGATAAGGTTCTATTGATAAGGATAGATATGGGATATGCAGTGGCATCTGTAGCTATTTGTAAGTACTCTGCAGAGAGGAGGTCAGCAGCGAGGTTGGTAGGTTTTAGTTTTTTAGAAGTGTTTTGATAGAACTAGTGGATATTGGTTGAAAGCTAAATTCTGGGTGATTAATGGATAGATTAGGCTTGTGGTTTAAGTTTGTGGAGGTTAGTTGATTTGCTAGGGATTGGATTGTTTCAATGAAAAAGTTATTATAAGCATCAGCTTTGGTCTCTGGGGAACTATGGGTATGGTTAGCCAGGGATGGGATAGTAGAATGACCTGGATGAAGTAGTTGATTTAAGCATGCCCAGAACTTTTGGGGGTTGTTTTGGTGTTTTTGTAGGTGATTTTGGTAGAAGCTTTTTTTATCCGTAAAATACATTTTTTTGTATCATTCCTGAGTTGACGATATTTTAGATGGTCAAGTGGGGCTTTGGTTGTTCTCCAGCTGGCCCAGACTCTGTTTCTAGTTTTGATTTTAGATTTGGTATGGTGCTGTATTTGATCTAGATTGTATTGTACATGCTGGAGCATGGGAATCAAGGGTACTTAGGAATTTAGTGTTAAAGTGAGCTATAGCCTCTTCTAATGGTAGATTTTTTAGTTTTGACCAGTCAGCTGCTTGTAGTTCATTTAGGAATATTGCAGTGTCAAGGTTTTTTCTGTTTCTAACTGTTTTATATTTGGTCTGGTGAGGGTTTCCTACCTTATGTTTTATGATATAGGTTAGAAAATGGTCGCTAAGGTTGTCAGGGTCAGATATATTACTTGGAACATGTGCTGCAAACTAGATAATAAATTATGACAAAAGGTCATGAGAAAATGGACTACACTTCAAGTTGGAAAGGTTCTATTATAAATACTTAAGAGTCCCAGCTGCTCAAAAAACACGGTCTAAGATCCAGGGACTCAAAGTTCTTGTAGCTCACGTAAGCTGTCACTTGTGCATGAACTTGAATATGAGTTTAAACAATAAACTGGAAACCATGAACAACAAACTAAAAAATTCAAAACCTTGTAGCCCCAGCAAAAAGGAATCCAAACTTCACTGGAAGGTTGAAATAAGTTAATTTAATAATCCAAAAAGGCAGAATACCCAAGAAAGAATTAAGCGCTTTTGTTTTTTTAACATACAAACTTCTTAAGAATTAATCTTCCCATTCACTCCAACACATTATATTCACACAGCATCCAATAAAACACAAGCCCCAATTAGGCACTTAATTGAAGAGAAACATTTAAAGAAATCTGTATAAAATGTCATTGTCCAACTTGATAAAATACAAAATAATAAAATATTAAATTTCCAAATGCTTTAATTTTAAAAGACAGTTAATAGATACTGCGTCATTAATCCCTGGTCAACTTGTAGTATTCAAATTAAGTTACCATTTTAATTCGGACTTATTTAGATGTTCTCTAGTGACATACCCACTCAAGTCATCCCTCACCTGTTCAATAACTACAAACCTGAATTCATGTCCACGGTACTCAATTAAATGTCTAAATAAGGCATTAGTTGTCTTGCATTTTTTGATGTCAAGTAAATGCGCATAGATTATGTCCTTAATTTTCCTAGATGTTGCCCTGACATAGAAGGCAGGGCATATGGAACAGCAGGCAACATATACCACCTGATGGGAGTCGCAGGAAAAGTGGCCTCTAATTTTATATTCCACCCAATTTATAGTAATACTGTCCGTAATAGACAGGCATGGATATTGATTACATCTCCCACATTTTTTCATGCCACCATTCATCTTATTAACTATATTTTTCTGTTCCAAGTGTTGCTTAAAAGATAAACAATGCAAGGCCCATTACCTAATAAACTGATATTCTTAACATCCATGGAAAATAAATCCCAATTTGTTTTGAGTACTTTAGCAATCGCATAACTGGCAACAGAAAAGGTAGAAATAAAGAATTTTTGTTTGTCAAACCAAGGATTTAACACACCATCACCCATGGTCTGCAAATTATTTTCAATTATACAATGACCCCCCATTAATATTCAAAAACGTGCACACTGATTGGTCAGCGTGCACATTATAAATCCGAGTTATAGTAATGGAAAAAAGCCTGGTTGCCCAGACTTTTTCCATTACTATAACTCTTTTTTTTACAGCAACACTGTCTTGCTATGTTAAACGAGTTTAACATAGCGAGACAGTTTGTAAAAAGCAACAGAGATCTTGCTTTCTCCATTGCTTTTTTCAAAACTGTCTTGCTATGTTAAATGGATCTTGCTTTCTCCGTTGCTTTTGCCCACAGCTCTGATGTACTGCATAGGCATACGCATGCACAGTACATCAGAATTGCCGCAGAATACCAGACAGCTGCAGAAGGGCAGCAAGGAGGCATTATACAATGCCATTATTTAAGAAAATTAATTATTTTTTTTCTTAAATAATGTTATTGTATAATAGCAATAACCCACTTCTGGGTGTGGGTAATGCTGGATTTACCAACCGTGGGTAAATCCAGCATTACCCACATCCAGGCGTGGGTTATTGCTATATTATTTCACCCCTGTTTGATTCCAAAACTCTTGGGCTAAGTAAGGGTACATACAAACCATGCTCTCTTTTGCGAACCACCTCAGATTTAATTGCTGACAAAAAATTCCTGGGATAACCTCTTCATTCAAACATCTCCAAGACAACTTCACGTTCCTTATAAAACACTTCAATATCAGTGACCATTCTAGCCAACCTTACCAGTTGCCCTTTCACAACTGCCTTCTTCTGATACTTTGGGTGACAACTGGTATAATGCAAATATGAATTTGAAAAGGCCAGCATTCTAAAAATATTAGCTTTAAAATGCTGACCACTTTTTTCCAACATAATGTCCAAAAAAGAAATTCTACTGTCATCAAATGCATAAGTCCATTTTTTAAAAGTAGTCATGTTATTGATGTAGTGAGTGTAGAAGGCCCAAGCATCTTTAAACTCACTATTAAATACATAAAGTGTTTCCCATGGAGCCATAACCAGGTTGCCAAAACTGGAGGCACAAGCTGCCCCCATTGCTACAACTGTTACCTGCTTGAAGAATTGACCTTCAAAAAACAAAAAAATATACTGTTTAATACCATCTCCATAAGACTGAAGGCTTCCTTGACCCTATCATTTGTTAACATACCAATCTCAAACAAAATTCCCTCAAACCACTCAACTCCCACATCATGGTGGTTTACTGAATATAAATTCAGAACATCCACTGTCACAAACTCTTACAACGTTGTGGTAACAGGCTTAAAGATTCTTTTACAAGCAATCCAAGAATTTAGCAATATACTGAATTTTAGATATATTGGAGTCAACTATAGGATGTAAAGGGGGTTCAACAATGTCCTTATGAATCTTGGGAATCCAAAAATGCCTGCTATAACAGGCTGAGGATTATACATAAAGTCACATTCTTGTTGAACAATAAACTCTTCCATTAAAAAAATCAGATAACACATTGTCAGTCCTGGCATGTGCAATGTTAATCTCATTCTTAGATGCTTCAGAATAAGTATCTGAGAATAACATAAATTCATATGATTTGAATAGTCTGCACATCTAAATAAGTGCAAATTAAAATGACAACTTAATTTGAATGCTACAAGTTGGCCAGGGATTAATGAATCAGTATCTATTAACTGTGTTTTAAAATTAAAGCATTTAGAAATTTCATATTGTATTATTTTGTATTTTATCAAGTTGGACAATGGCATTTTATACAGATTTCTTTTAATGTTTCTCTTCAGTTAAGTGCCTAATTGGGGCTTGTGTGTTTTATTGAATGCTATGTGAATATAATGTGTTGGAGTGAATGGGAAGATTAATTCTGAAGAAGTTTGTATGTTAAACAAATGGTTATTCTGCCTTTTTGGATTATTAAATTAACTTGTTTCAACCTTCCAGTGGAGTTTGTATTCCTTTTTGTTAGGGCTACAAGGTTTTGAATTTTTTATAAGTTTAAACAAGCTGCTGCCAAAACCCGTTGCATGGGGGTAGACAGAGTTTGTTCCCCTCGATCACACATAGACACACACATTTCACCTAGGGCTGCTAATTTAATTTTTCAAGATGTTAAAATATAAACAATGTATGTGAACTTACCTGGACTCAATATAATATCCCATTTCTTATCAAAAGTCACTATTATACAATGACTCCAGTAGAGCAGAAATAGCTTACCAGATTTACTGAAAAGAGTATTAAGAATATTAGGGTCTATATCACGTAGTCGAAGTGCCATTACTTCGACTGACATATGTTCGAACACATATGTCTGAAGTTATGGATCTTCGACTACCTATAAAAAAATAAAAAAACAACAGACAAATATAAAATATGTTGTATGCAGGGGGGCAAACCCCCCTGCATCCCCCGCACCCCCGCTACTTAAATATACCAACTCCAAGATTGCATCACGTTGAAGTGAATGGAAACCACCACTTATGGAGATTTCCATTCACATGCTCGAACATTTACAAATTCGAACATATGGTGTCGAACATATGTCATTCGAAATTGTAAATGTTCGACGACGTGATAGGAACCTGAATATTATATCCCCACACACTAAATCAACCTGGCTCAAAAATAAGGTGAAGTAAACTAAATTTTAATACTTGGAAATTAGTATCATGTATAATATCACCACATAAGAAATGCCCATTTTACCTTTGTATTGTATCAGTAAAGAACAATTACCTGTTTGCAAAGCTGGATCATGGTCAAATGGGGTTCTGAGCAAGATAATGGACCAGGCCTTCCTGCCACCATCCTCCACCCCTCCACCTCACTCACACAGTCATTCCAGTGGCCGTTACTTGGCTGTCTGCCCCAGTTACCATAAACACTGTTCAGACCTGACAGCATGCATGCATACTACCATCTTTACTTTTACAATCACTGTTAAGATTTCATTTAAAACATTTATTTCAAATTTTATAGCACAAACAACGATTGTCTTTTGCTAAACAAATAATCTCACACAGAAATAGACTTAGCATAAGCAACAGTAAAATTCACTTCCCTTGAAACTCACATTCATGAAAAAGCACCTGGCCAGTGGTGGATTATGTGTACATTTATATCCACTGACAACCCCCAAACCCAATACTGACTACAACCTTTTCAGATGACTGTGTCAGTAAATTAGTAACAACAGTAATGACCAAAGTCATACATTTCAAATGGACACAGACACACAGTAGCTAAAATATTCCAGCTAAATTCACATACACACACACACACACACACACACACACACATACGCGCGCACATGCGCACATGCGCACACGCACACATGCACACACACACACACGCACACACGCACATACGCACACACACGCACGCACACACATTAGTCCTGCAAAGTCAGATGACCAGATGATAAGAATATAAGATACTGTCATCGAAAGAGAGCCTGCATCCACGCAAGCAATTGTAGTGACTTTATTGACTGTGTCCACCAATCATTATCATAAAGAGATAAGTGACATGTACTTTATTGATAGTTTTGGATGAACTGCATGAAATTGTATAAAGGTCACTGGAATCATACCATAAGATCCAGTCATGTATAGAAGAATATTTATGAAAGCATAAGAAATATCAACCACCTGATAACAAATGCTATGTCAATATGCACAATCTCTGCAGAAGTAAAAGTCATCTGAATAATTCCACATTAAAGAGAACTATTACTAGCGCAGATGTTGTTGCTGGCAAACAACCTTGCATTTCAGTACTTCATCTATAAACAGACAGCCTGCTGCCATTGAAGAATAAATTTACTATGTTATGTTAAACAATTGGTGTGCTAGTGATATTGCCATAACATTTCCTGAACTATACCAGCTATGCAATAGGAAAGGGTTGGCAAACAACAAGTTCATAGTTACTAGGCATGAAGTCCTGCAGATAATAAAGGAACTGAGCACAGATTCTCAATTGTTCCAAAGCACTGTCTAGTTAAGTGACTTGCTTAATGTGACAAAGTAAGTAAATTGCACTGGAAAAATTCAAACCCTGCATGCTTGGCACAGGAAGCATCTCATTAACAAATCAGATGTTTATTCCTCTTGACTAACTGACAGAATAACAGTTTTTAACTAAATGCTGAAATTCTTTGTAATCTGATCTTGTAGAAAAGACTATATCACAGTAATATCATTTTTGACCTCCCAATTCTTCCCTGTCATCAGGACTGGCTATCCCATCTGACATCACTCAGTATAGGTCTGACTTGCCTGAAGAATGGCTAATGATGTATTGTTGCAGCATACACCTTTAGAGTCAACAGACCTAGACAGTGGACAAATGGCGCACTAGACAGAGTAATGATCTGGCCTCCACCAGCCATATCAATATCCTATTAGTTGGTTGTCCCTCCCTAATTGCCATAAACTCTGTTCATGCTTGTCAGTGTACATACAATTCTCTTCTTTACTTTTACAGTTATCAGAGTTTTGATTTCATTTAGATGTTTAGTTCAAATGTTACAGAAAAAAACACCTATAGACATTTTCTAAACAAAACAAAACACTCTCAAATTGCAAAAAGACTCCGCATGAGAAAAAGTAAACTTCGCCCTTGAAATTAACATTTAGTGAAAATGCATCTGGCAATCCACTAAACTACAGGAGATGTGCTGACATTCATATTCAAGTAGCATATAGTAAAGTACTAATTAGTGTCTATGTGAAGGGTGCAGGAACTCAAAAGATGAATGGGTAATGCATTTGCTAACAGCCTGGGACAGACACTGGACACAAGTGTCCCTTGTCAGGATCGGCCCAGGATTATTGTCTGGTGAAATAACTTGGTGGAGTCCCATAGAAGACAAATGAAGTCTGAGGAAATCAAACCATGTCCTACTAGAAGCAGCTCTTTAACAGTTAATACCCTTATACTCATCTGCACTAAATGCAAGGCAAACTGTTATAGCCCAAACCCACTGCATTTCATATCTGTATGCCTACAAAAGCAAGATAAATAAAAATGTATTCATAGTTAAAATATTAATATAAAATTGATGGACTTCATGCTGTCACATTAGTTCAAAGCTGAATAATAAACACAGTGACATCATTCAACAGAACACTAGGAAACCAACGATCACATCCACAGATCATGACTCATATGATAATGCTCATGTTTATTACAATCAATATTTCTTACCTTTACACCATAACTACTCTGGTTCATCAGAATTTACCAGGCTTGCCCTTCGTGGGACCACTAAGAAACATAGCCCAAATTTCCAGTTGCCCCAAAAGCACTGTCTGGTTACCTGATTTGCACAAGGATGGGGTAAGGCAATAAATAAGGCAAAATCAGAGATCTTCTACAAAACTGGAGGGAAATAAGAGCAGACTACTCTAAATCACTTAAAATTAGAGTCACAGGATTTGCATCAGCATGTATATTATGCACAACATTACTATGAAACTGCATGACTGGTATTGTGATAAATCATTGAGGATTAAAAGAAGTCAAAGGACACCTGGCAATTGGTGTGAAGGATTACGACTCTTGGCTTCCATAGCTTAGGTACAGGGTTTGATTCTGTGTGACCTTGAGTAAGGGGCATTACTCAACACACACACACACACACACACACACACACACACACACACACACACACACACACACACACACACACACACACAAAACACCTAGAAATGCCTAGTGAGTGCTCATTCTTGCTGCTGTAACACTAACCTGACTGTGACCCCCTTCTTGAGTGAGTGTGTGCTTGTTTATTCACTGAGTGCCGCTTCAAGCTGCAACATTAACCTGGTCTCTGAAATAAAAAACAGAAATGCAGGGCATGGCCATGTCTGGACTTTCAAATCTCGTGCTGAGCAAGAAATGACGAATCTTGCCCACCAATACTCTGTTCACTGTGTGTGTGCATACAAATGAGACATTCCTACTCGGCATGCATGCAACTGAGTCTAAAGCAGGCATGCTAAGCAGGAAACTTTTTTAAAGCAAAACAGAAGATTTTTTTTAAACTAGTCTTACATGACCAAGCCCCCCCAGCCAGCACCAGGACCTAGGCAGATACCCAGGTCACACTGTGCTGGATCCAGTCCTGCTTGTTTGTATTTTGATGCCTTAAGAACTATCTATGTAATGTATCTTTCTAAAAAATTGTTTACTCATGAGCATGTTAAATGTATCTAAATTAATTTTTCTCCCTAGGCCTGTGCTGAACATTGGTTTTGCCCATTCAGACTTTCCCAGAAAACAAAGACAAATAAATAAATAGCTTATTGTTCAACTTACAGCTTTTAAAGAATTAAAAAATATATACTGTATATATTCTGCATGTATACTGTCTGCGTAGCATACTGGCACAATGGAAAATAATGCCTTTATTGTTGTCCACACAATACTCAGTGGTATGATTAGCTGTCCCAGAAAGAGGTCATCTTTCCATTGTAAAACTTATTGATCAAATGAGTATAACATCTACTGTTTAAGTCTCTTAACTAATCACCTGGTTTACCTGAAGAAGGTTCAATATTTTCTTATTTACAGATGATTTGGACTACAGGCTTGGTTGCTCAGATAGATATTAATACTACTTAAACTGAGAGCAACTCTTTTGGAATCTGGCCCGCATTTTAAGCCTGTTTATAGATAGGCCTTACACCGAAGAAAGTTGCTTACACTGAGAACAGGTGTTTCAGAATCAGGGCAGACTTACACTGAGACAATTATTTTGAAATATGGCCCTCTGTATCATCCCATGTCTTGATGGAGGATGTATGGCTTATTTTCTTGATCATGACCCCCCCGCACACACACACACACACACAAACACAGAGACATGCTGTCTGGGTTGTGCTATTACAGGGGACTATATACATACTATACTATAAACATACAAAAGCAACTAACTTTAAAATATCCATGGACTGCAGCATCAAACCTAACAAACTTATTACTCAGCGGCTCCTCCAAATTTGGAACACTCTCTCCCTACCAATAAAACAATGACAGCATCTTCATGCATTTTAAAAGGACCTTGGTGATTACATGAGTACACCTTGGACTAAGTTTGTATAAGGCCATTAATATGCACCCCAAATGTTTAAGCAATGAGGCTATGGACACTGAGTCAGTCTACGAATATTGCTTAAGTGTAAATTTAATAACAATTGTTCTTCGTATTCAACCAACAACCTATAGGACTTCCTTGCTGATTTATCACAGTGTTTGTTTACCTTTGTATCATTTGACATGACTAGACACCAACTCTCTTTCTGCCTTTGTTGCTACTAATATTTCCCCTTAATTATTTCCAAAAGTGAAAAAAAAAAAGAACCAATCCTACACACCTCTCTCCTCTCCCTTGCTTAGATTCTGCTTCCATCGCTTCCATTTACTCCCACTTACCTGTGCTGCTCTTTAAAATCCTTTACAAAATGTCTTGCTAAATCAATCAGTGCACTTTTTTCACTTTTCTTTTACAGTGATGACCACAAACTGAAATTGCATGGAATTATTTTTCTCAAGAGTTTTCACACATCTTGACTAAAACATCTTATATTTCATCCTTAGCATCTACTGAACACCTGATGTGATATAAGGCATAAGTCATTTAACCACTATTTGCATTTTCCTCCGTTCCTGAGCCCAGACATATTGTTCATAGGTTCATATGTTGGTACTAGGCTATTGGCCCTAGGGCCTATACAAGCCTAGCCATAACAATTTCCTGGCTATTTCTTCCCCCAGTATTTATTTCCAAAACAACCCATTCTGGTTTGTTATCCTCTGCTTCTGGTATCTCTATGTCAAATTAGAAAATATGAGAGCTCACTTCTTCCAGCAAATATGTAAACTTTGTAAACTTTAGGCACTTTATAGTTAGTTAACACTGGATTTGGCTATGTATAACAGCAATACAATTATTCCCTGTTCTTTAGCATTCTTAATTACCTAGCTTATTTTCATCAGTTATGGTGAATTTAATCAAAATATGACTGATCTGCAAAAAGCTGAATATGTTTACTCTGCTTAAAATGATAAAGGATATCCATTTTCTATCTGAATATTTGAATCAGAAAAGATTGAGAAGTACATGTTGAACTACAATATTTACAGCTTAGGTTGCAAAGAGCAATGCACTAGTTTTATTGTGAATCAGGAGTTCCTGTCATATATAATTGTTCCTTTTTGTAGGTTTTAAAAATCTTTTATGCGGCATAAAGGAACAAAGCCCTGACTGTGCCCTACATGAACTGTATTTGACTAGCAGCATAGACCCTGGGGTGAAACAGGGTAAAGTGTGAATGCGCAGCCTATGCTGGCTCACACAGCTTGTGAGCAAGGTAGAACCTTTGCTTACGGCATTAATGACATCTCCAGGAGTGCAGATAGCCAGAAACCAGCCATGCACATGTAGCAAGGGTGTGTCAATTGGACAGGACACTTAGTATGTGTGGTGCCTCTAGGCTGAAGCTATAGTGTAGCACACAGGTTGCCAGTGACCAGGGATTACAAGCATAAAGAAATCTCCTCCTCCTCACCATTATGTGACAGCACCACTTTCACCATCCTGCTTTCACCTCCCAAAAGAACAAATGGTACAATAAGATCTCTCCCATGGGAGGAATAAATGGGTCCATTGAGTATACAAACCATTTCCTCATGTAAATGCCTTTCTGACTCTTTTGACTTTTGCAAATAATACAGCTGAGTGATGTCATTGCATCTACTTAAAGTTTATTCAGATTTGTAAGACAAGCTTTAATTGATTTATGTGATTCTACTATGAAACATCAACTACCTGAAAGCTGACATTCCAAAAGAATGAAAAAAAAAAGCCTGAAATCCAAAAGGGAAAAAGGTATTTTTTCTTGTTTTTTTTGCAAAGGGGGGGCAAGCCCTCCCTGCCCCCCCCCCCACACTTATATACACCGAATCCATGGTCATACCAACTCGAAGAAAGGAGAAATCTCCCTTAAAGAAGAGAATCATTGCCAGACCACAATTAGAAATCATATTGGCAATGATTTCCTATGGGAAAAAGTGTTCGGCATTATGCTATTTATCTTTTTTTTTTTTTTTTTTTTTTTGCAGGCTACTGACACTTGAACTATTTCACCTCGACTGTGTGTAGGGAAGCCAATTTGGGTGTCTGGTTATATATTGGAGATATTTTCCAAAGTTATATACTATGTGTTATAAGCTTCTAACTGATGAAATGAGACAACCCAGCTTTTCCTCATCAAAGAGAGGAAGTTCTTGGAAAGAAGTTTCCTCAAGATATTTCATTGTACTTGATTCTGGGGTGCAAACACTGATAGAGGGAGCTATTGCTTTGCACATCTATAAATATTCAAACATGCCCATCTACGTTAACCTTTATTTAATGCATTATGCCTCACGGTTTACAGGAGGTGTACTCAGCAACATCAATTACCCAAATTTTGAAGCAGCTGCATTTTGCTTCAGGGAGAAGCAGGGAAATACACTGTGTTATTGTTACATAATTCCCTATGAATAAATGTCGAGGGGTTAAAAATCTCTAGAAACAATATTGTTTTGTGTGTGTACGTGTGTGTGTGTGTGTGTGTGTGTGTGTGTGTGTGTGTGTGTGTGTGTGTGTGTGTGTGTGTGTGTGTGTGTGTGTGTGTGTGTGTGTGTGTGTGTGTGTGTGAGAGAGACTGGCTATGTATAATTTTATTTTCATACATATAATAATGTCACTTAAAATGTAAAATTACTTTAACAGTTAAATGGAAAAAGAAGCACAACTGTTATCTCAGAACATAATATTTGTAGTAGTGCAAAAATATCATGGACAATTGGGAAATTACATGAAAGCAATACACCTTATTCTGTTTTACACAGTCCATACTTGCATGCTATGTCACTTTAATTACATCATAGGTTCATAAGTTGGTACTATGCTATCAGCCCTAGGGCCTATACAAGCCTAGCCATAACAATTCCCTGGCTATTTCTTCCCACAGTATTTACTTCCCTGGACCCCTGTCTAGCAGGGCGACAAGTGATCCCCTAAGTTTCACAGTGCTTTCCTATTGCTCATAATAATACATTTGCCTTTGCTGCTTGCTTTACATTTAGAGCTATTTCATTTATGTTGTTCATCATCCGTGCCTATCATGCTGAAATATCTGCCTTGATTTCCATTGGCATTTTCTCCTTAGTTGAATTTTCTGGCCACCTTATTCAATGTGTTATTGTTTTTTGTTTCTCCCATACTTGTAATCTATTATACATCATTTCTAAAACAATAGTCCTAAAATACTGCATTTGATTGGTTAAATGGAGCCTGTTTGGTCTGGAGTAGAAACATATTTGAACTTGTTTCCATTATAATACAACCAACTCTAACACAACCAACTCATTCATCACAGTATTAGCATTATAAATAACAAAAGCTACTGCAATGGAGGATAGATTACACCACTTACTATATTTTATTGCCTCAAAAATTTGAAGTAAACCACGTTAAAGTTTACAGCTGTAATGCTTCACTGAGTCAATGCTCAATGCCAGCAAGTAACACTGGCCAATGTACTTTATATGCATCAGCAGATACAAAGACAGGTATGTGTACTGTATATGATATGGACACTTTAACTTCACTATTAAAGCACACAGAAGCAACTAAAGGAAGGAGGTCCATTATAAATCACAGTTATTTCACAAAGGTAAGAAAGTTTGTTCTAAAATAATTTCAATGTATAATGCTAAACATCATTGCTCGAGCACTGATAAGGAAGGATTTGCCCATTTCTAGGATAATGTACCCTCTTTGGTAAAGCAACAGCTGTAGGTAAATTATGCCTCCCCTATAGTCAGCTGAGCTTGATAATGCCTCTCCCTTGGCAGTGTTTCATTCATTATTACACACGTAGTCAAGCACCTATGCTAACATCTATGAGACAGACTGCTGCCTGCTGTCCTTCAGACTTGCCAACATCCATGAAACATGTATACATGCATTTAATTTTTCAAATGTAAGCCCACAACATGACAGATTCTATAGTTTTGAACCCAGCCTTTGACTCATAATTATGAAAGCTGCCATTTTCTGACTTAAACCAAATATGTGTATTCCTTTTTTTACTTATATATTTTTATTTCTTTATTTGCTTACTTATTGGTTCCCAGAAACAGACATAACAGGCATTGTTTGTTGTGATATCATGCGTCTATCCTTTTAATATAATTTATTTGCTCATAATTTAACCATGATTGGTGCTGAAGTTGCATAAACTATATTATTCAAATTATCTTTTACTTCATACCTCTATTATGCTGTTCATGTATAAGCACCCTCTAATGTCTCTGCACAGCTCCATTATGCTATTTCTTTTGTCCAAAAGTCACAATACCCCAGAATTCAATTTGCAATTTGTGTGCTCTGTGCCATCAATCTATAATCTATGTAATATCAATCAGACATTTCTTTATACATACACCTTAAGCATAGCGTATTATGTTTATCTTGTTTCTCATTATGGGCAAACAGGATTTGTCTAGTAGGCTAATCCGTGTATTATCCCATGGTTGTTTCATGCCTTTGTCTTGTTTCTATTTGGTGGCATCTTCTAAAAATAGACATAATCTGTAGATCTAACATGGTCATCAAAATGTAAATAAGTAAAATTGATATTTTCATTGCACTTGTTCTAAAAGAAAGAGAATGAATCCAAAATCGCACTTTACTTGAAGTCCTGTTAAAAAAATGACAAAGGGAATGTCTTATTTGAATAATACCAGTGGAAATTTTGACTCAGCTTTGAAAAAGAATCAAAGCAGTTATAGAATGCATTGCTTCAGAAAGACTTGAAAAAATGGTTTGCCTGAATAAAAGTAGTACCATTTTGTAGTATCCTCGGACGTGGTAAAACCAGGTATATGCCATGCATACTAGTGTGCACATTTTAAAAATTATTTATTTACATTGTCAAATGAGATGTGCTAGCATTCAAATAAAGGAAAGACATATTTGTAATGATTCATGGTTATACATTTTGTTAGATATTTTTCCAGAATATTTTGTTGGCTATTCTTTTTACTGTAAGCCTTCCATTTTTGAAAAGATAACACTGTCCAGAAACATGTGCTGTGGGGGATGGATAGCTACACTCATGGAGAAAGGGAGCTACATTCTAGAAACTGGAGTACAATTCTTAAAATCCTGGCCACACCTCTATCTTTGTGTATTTTAAATATCTTACCAGTTACAATCTATATTGCAGTTATCCTTTCAGCTTCCCATCTAAGCTTCTAATGTTTTAAGCTGTTTTATCATTAAAATTTGGAGGGTAAGCACTGTCAGAGGTACTCTAGTATTCTTTATTGGACAGCAGTAAAATGTTTGTCACTATAAACAAACTGAATCATGTATATTCTAATCATTTTCTAGAAGACCTTTATTCCCCACTTATCTTTTTCAGTGGAATATTTTAAATATGTATTCTGAACAAGTGCATTTTTATACTTAACATTTTAAAATGTGGTCTTTTACAGGAAGAGATTTTATCACTACAACTTGATTTTCATACACAAAAAGATAAATTACATACAATGTCAGTGATATAACTTTAGTAGTTCCTCTTCTTGCCAAATATAGCATTAACTAAGGCATCTACAATGCATAAATGTATTATGTCTACTGTCACTTGCTTTTGTTATGTTGCATTTCTTTTCACAGAACTGGGGATATTTCACAGCTTGACTTTCAGGAATGTCACTTGTCTTTTTGTGAGCTTAGCACAATGGTTATATGTACTCAGTAGACCTTATGGTATAGTTTTTGTGAACATTGTCAACTATGAAGATACTTCTGCAGGTATTTCACACTTTCTTTTATGTTTAGCTTGCATATCACTAACAGTAACCACATCTTTTGTACCCAGTATCTCAAAGATGTGCTAAGTAGAATGTAAGCATCTAAGGCTAAAATCTGTTTCTTCCTTGCTTTCTTTACTTTGCTATCAGAATGACCTGCATACGTGGGATGTACTATTAAAATCGGCCTCTAAGTCTTGCCAAAAGGATAAGTGGCATGTCAAACAGCATGGAAGGCCAGCACACAAATCAGTTTAGATCTACAGGAGTTCAAGAACACACACATTAATCATACATAACCATAATCACAAACAGGATCCAAATCTCATTAAGCCACATGAATCCTTAATCTATTTCTGGCAAAAAAAGAGTCAATGCACAATTTTTCTTTTTTATCATAAATTACAGTTCTAGTGCTCTGTGCAAATATTACCAAGCTGTAAGACAGCTGTGTCCCATTAAAATGTGTAATGGTCGCTGATTTCTTACAGCACATGGCCATCAGGCTGCATCTACAACCAGTAATTAGGAAGATGAAATGTTTAATTGTGCTTTAATTTTGATAAAATTTTTCTGTCACACATCCTGTAGTCAGCCATTATGATCACTAATCAATGTCATCACAAGATTTAAAAGGAAGCAGCCAACTCTTTCTCCTAGCAGATCCTTCTGAATATCAAATTGTGCCACCTACTAAGCATGAGACTGGAAGACAAGGTGAAATAACACACTCCTGAATGTGAAATTCAAAACATTATGCAGCCAGGTATCTTAAAGTAGAGTTAGTGTTCTAGTGACATGATAAAATGTGTGGAAAAAAAAACATAAACCACAGAAATTAAAATATGTATATGGGAAACAGACAGTACAATCTCTGAAGTTGAATGATATACAATTAGTTGCACAGTTTGCCCTTTACATCCCCTACCCATTATATCACAAACCAGATTTTTGCCATGCAATATCAAAATGAGGAGCAGGTCATTTTTACCTACAGTGTTTGTAAACAATGGATTTGCATAGTCATACTTTAATTTCTACTGGCTTGTTTTTTTTTACATTGTCTTATTACTGCTGTAATAAATATTATAAATGATACAGTGATTAATTTATTGAGTCTTTACAACTGCATCTGATACATTTCTGCTTACCAAATTTTATGCCTATTTACATTCTGGATATAATGATGTAAATTTATACATTATGTTTATGGCTCCCAGTTGTAATTCCCAGACCTGTAATTGCAAGAACCAGAATTATGAAAAAAAAGCAAAACTAAAGAAGAGCAGCAAATATTGATAATTGCTGTTTTTCTTTTCTTTAAAATGATGTCTTGCAGAGAGCATCCTCTCCCACATCCCCAATGTGGGGGACGTCACACACACACACACACACACACACACACACACACACACACACACCCACACACACACGCACACCACCAACAACAACTACTTACATATGGTAATTATAAGGTCAACATATCTCAGACAAAAAGGAATACTCTGAAACACAGCCATCTCGAACTTAATATGTGTAAGCCTCACTTTTTCAGACATTCATTATTCTGGGACTTACTATAGATATATATTTCTTTTTTTTTTTTGCATATTTATTTATTTTGTATTAACTGGCTAGTACATCTGGACCATGTTTGGCCATGATCTTGGACAAAATGACAATAGATAAACAAAGCAATAAACAAAGCAATGAATCACATAACAATAGGCTAATGTGATAGACTAATGTGTGTATTTCAAGAGTAGAGGGAAAAAGCCCTGGCTATGATGCATGTGACTCTGGTACCTGTTGGATAGAACTTATCTTTCACTGGGGGGTGGGCTGGGCTACATATGTGTAGGGTGTTCCCTCAGCAAGATACTCAGTGGAGGCCAAGGATCACTGTGGATAGCTGTCTCATGAAGCAGATCCTACCAGGATGCCACTCATGGAGGTGGATTACTGCATATCCTAACAATAAGTCAATAACTCACTTACAAAGGAGGCAAGAGCTGTAACTTGAAGCTTGACTCTCTCTTTCTCTGACTTATTATGTTGATTCCCTTACCCTTTCATGTGCTGCAGTGACTCACAACACTTTTAGTTGGGGCTACCACCCCAAATGGTGGGGATAAACTGATTAACAGGCTTAATGTGCCAAATACAAGACCTCATGGGGTATGTTATTTTTGCCACAGATGCATAAATCCAACTAGCCACAAAGAGATTGTAATAAAAAAGTATAATGAGTGCAAACAACACCATGAGATGCATGAGTGCCACAGGTTAGTGTTTTGTCTGGCACTGCAAGCTAAAAACCTGAATCACAGCAAGTACAGGTTGCTTTGTTCTCACAATGTAACTTAAAGTGTTCTTGAAACAAAGTACAGCAGATAAGAATGACATATTTTTCAGGAAGGGAGCTCCAGACTTTAATGCATATAATTAATAAGGGAGCTCTAAAATGTAATGTATATTGTAAGAAGGAAACTCTGCAGTGCAATATATATAATTAGGAAGGGAGCTTCAGTGTTGAATATATATATAAAACTGGGAAGGAAGCTTTAGAAAAAATCCCCTGGTGGATGCAGTCAGTGGCACAACTTCCCAGGATGGTGTTAGATTCTGCTCAGGCCCTAGCCTTAGGACAGATACAGTCCAGGGTCAGTAGGAGATGCTGGTAGACCTGGCAATGGACAAGGCACCGGGATAACTGGAAAGAAGACAGAAGCAATATGGTATTGAACATTTAGCCATTAGAATAGTGTGGAATTAAAATCAAAATGGAATATCCATTAGCTTTGAGGTTTTTTCACACTGAAAGGGTCCAACTATATGGCTAATGTCACAAATATCAGAGATCTGCAGTGATTTATTTGGTCAAGGATAAAGATTTTTTTAGCTGTACTTAAGTTTTACACAAGGCAACCTCTACCAATGAGTACAATGTCTAGGTGTGTATGAAAAATCTCCTAGCATGGAGTTATAATGTTACAAAATCAATTGCCTGGTGATGCTGCACATGTGTTTATCATTTCTCTCCTCTCTAGCCTTTTGCTTAATCATGGAAACTATTTTTTTCTACTTGATTATTAATACTTTCCAGGACTGGCTATTTGTGACCTTGTCTGGCATCAACTGTCTGTGGTAGTGTCCACCAGGAGGACAACAACAACCTATTAATATATAATATTGTTCTGTGTTTTATTATAGATAGCAATGACGAATGGTAATATCATTCTTAGGAGGTGCTGCTACACAAGGAAAGATGCAATGGAATTACCTTCCCAATAAAGTATTTCTTCAGTAGTGCTGTTTGTCTTATACCTACACAGATTCACTGACTACAACACTACATGAGCTAGAAAATCATTCAAGCTGCTACAGCTGACAATTTTGGGATCTAAAAAGAAGGTCAAAAATCCAGTCCAAGTAGCAGTTGCAGCTGAGATGTGTGAAGGCTTTTTGCTAAGAGCCAAGGTGGTAATCGCTGAATGATTACATAGAATCTCTTCTCTGAAATGCAATAACCATTTGTATGAAACTATAATCCAAGGCAGGTAATTTATCTCTTAGCTCACCAGTGCAAAAAGAGATTGATAATAGGTAATGCGTAAGTAAAAATAGACCCTTATTAGTGACTGGATCTGCACCAGTGGAGAAAAGAGTTCAGGCCTATCATGAGCAAAGTATTAGAGTTTGGGTAACTAATAAAGTAATGTTTCTTGAATGTGCTAAGACTGAAAAAAAAGATTACCATTTTCAGCATCTAATTTACTAATTATTTATAGCAGGTTTTGGTGATAAAGCAACCCTGGAGATGAGGTGTAGTTGTGCATTTAGGGAGCATTCCTTGAAATGATATTTGTTGGTCACTGTTAATGAATGAATAGTGGGACTGGTGTATTGTTTGTTTTTAGTTCTCAAGGTATATGAGATTATACCTACAGGGAAGTCAAATGTCTGTATCTCAGCTGCATCCTTCCTTACAGTAATGTTAGAGGTATATGTACTCCTAATAAATGACAATGTCCTTGATTATTTTTGATAGATTATGGTCTGATGTAGCCCTTCTTCATATATAAAACTGCTAACAGAAGTCCAAAAACTGATGTCTAGATGGGAAGGAAAAACTAAGTAATCTTGTATATGGTTCTTAGTGTGCGTGCAGGGGGTTGTATTTTAGTATGAAATGTTTTTCCAGCTGGATCACAAAGTACTGTTCATACAAGGATGTGATGCATTTACTTGTGATGCTGAAACTGTAAGTGGTTAGATATGTCATTTATCAGTGTGAATTGCCCAAATGCTGATGTCACAAAGGTCTTCAATAAATTATAGACAGTGTGGGTACTGACTTTTACAGACTTGTAGGTCAAAAAGATGAATATGACAGTTATCACTTTATCAACACCAGTTAAAAATGAAGTTGCAGATGAAAAGTGACCAAAACGCAGTGCTAGGCAACATGCACAGCAAAGTTTCCATTCACCCCCTGCAGGGAACTTCAACTCCTGCACATCCTTACTAACCAACTTTTAGGTCAATCAACCGCAGGGAAAATGTAGTTCTGAATTAGAGTTCCAGTAAAATAGGATACACCCTGGGATTCAGTAAGATTTCGTGCAGGAATAGCTTATTCCTGCATGGAAGCGACCGTTTAGGAGTAGCACGGCAGCTCACCATGCATAGTAACGAAGGCGCGCTGCCTTAGCTCCTAAATGGACACGGAGCATGGACGAGTGCAGGGGGCATGTCTGAGAGCAGAGCTCTCACTATATACATGCCGCCACAGTCAAGAATTGCTGTTTGGCAATTAGAATGAGCGAGACCACTCATAGGGTGTTGCATACCCCCAACAGCATACATCAATGCAGAATGTCCAGATATGTGGCACATATGTCTGCCCTGTCTCTCATTTACCCTGCCAAATCACTGGGATGATCTCATCTGAAATAATGGCACACATATGCGTGCCAGACATCAAATCCATCAGAAAATGTGCATAAAAACAAATCCCATTACCCTAGCAACACCGCCCACAAGTTTATAACAGCAATATTTAAAATATAATAATATAAACACTTTTTTTATCAAACAGATTAAATTTAACCATAGGTGCGCGGGTTTGCCCATTGCTTAGCTATGCATACTGTAGCATAAATGGCACAAGAAGATAAATATCAAGATACATGCAACCAAAACAATACTGCAATAGTGTAGTTGTCAGAGCATTCACCTTACAAGCAGTCATTCCTGGTTCGATTCTCACTCCAGTAAATTCCATTTTCCATGTCAACTCACTTTATGAACAATAGTTTTTGTTCTATAACCTTCCAAATAACATATATTTGTGAACTGGAGTACTGCATTAAATGCAGATGTGAGGTGTCATTGTAATAATGTTGTAAAAACCACAGATAAACACAAGTGCCCCATACACTATATGTACACATGAATCAGAGATACAAATCGAAGGTATAATGTGTTGTTGTTGTTTGTCTTTCGGCTTTTCCTGGTTAGGGGTCGCCACAGCGGAACTCCGGTCTGCTAATAATTGGCAGTAGATTTTCACGAACGCCGAGGTGCCAGATCGACATCCAACCTTCAACGAAGGCACGCCCATTTACGCATGTCTTTTGAATGCCACCCAACCACAGGGAGGACATGCAGACTCCACACAGAAGGCACTCCCCGTACTCCAGCCGAGAATCGAACGAGAGAACCTCTTGCTGTGAGGCAACAATGCTACTGCTGCACATGCAGCATTGTCGAAGGTATAATGTGTAATGAATGATAAATCCATAGAATGTCCAAATCCTCTACCTTCCCAAGAACCATGTTACATTTCTGTCTAAATTAGTTTGGGGGTAAGCGGGAGTAAGCACTATTAAGCAGTAGTAAGCAGAAATAAGCATATTTAAGCATCAGTAAATGGGTTTAAGCCTGTCTGCATGGAGGTAAGCAATGCTCACACAGGTTAAACAATATTGAAGCTAACCCTCTGTAAGCATATTTAACCAAAAGTTAGCATTGCTTACCGTCACGCAAACCCGCGCAAACCTGCTTACAATTGCTTAAACATGCCTTAATCACTCTGTATCCAGCAGCCTCTGTTCTGACCAGCAACAAAATAAACAGCCCTTGAACCCAGGGCCCTGTACACTATACTCACAATAGTTAACCAGTAAGCCATCAAAGCAGTACATAAGACGGAGGTATCACCAAACAAATCCTCAGCATAGGAAAATCAAACTTAACATGTGAAAGGAATCTGTATACAGTTTTATGTTGTATAACCTACTACGTAACATAAATATGTGAACTGGAGTACTGCATTAAGTCCGGATGTGAGGTGTCATTGTAATAAAGTGTTGAAATCCCCTAATAAACAGAAGGACCATATACAATGTACATACACATGAATCATGGATACCAAACACATATATAACATGTAATGAATAATAAATCAATGCCAAACAGCAAATAGTATGCAAATTAAAAATTAAGCAATGCTAAACATTGCACAGCCCTACAGCCCTGCTTATTAGGTGTAAGCAATGTGTAGACTAGATAAATCAGTTTGCCCATTGGTATACCCCTTTAAGCAATGCCAACCTTAGGTAAGCAGGTTTTCTCATAGCTTAGCATTTTCAAAACTGTCCAATCACAGCAAAGTGCTGAAAATTGGCTCTATTTAAAACCCACAGGTGAGAATACATCTCATAACTGGTTGCAGCTTCCTCCTGTAGGCACTATGACCGGTGTGGGAGAAGGAGAGTGCTTCTGGGCATAGCGCTGGGGCATCCAGGAGTCCAAAGTCATGGCAGGACTCCTTGTTAAAGACCATGACCAGAGACTGCTGCAGGGCCAGTACCAGGGTTCCCAATATAAAGCAGAAGCCTGGGATCATCTCACCTGTGACTTCACCAGTGCCACTGGCATACCTCAAACAGGTGAGCATCACTATGCTGAACTGAAGCAGAGAAAGAGGGAGCTCTTGGATCAGTGGATCCAAGAGGTTAGGCAGATGGGTGATGTCCCAGCTGAGTGTAAGTATCAGTCTACTACCTGTTTAATAATTGCCAGCTCATGTATATTATGGATAGGTATGGCTAAATATTCCTCTTATGTCTTTGACAGTGGCAGACGAGCAGGCTGTAATCCAGGAAACCCATGCCTGTAGATTGCAGAGGTTGCGTTGAGAAGGCAGGTTAGTAATACTCTTGCATGTACTGTTATTAGAAATAAATATAAAAATAGTAGAAAGTTAATTGCCAGTATAAAACCTGTATCATGTATGGCATGTACTGAATAAACCAGACAATATGGCAGAAAGAGTCTCATATAGGTTGTATGTAAATAAAAGGTGAACAGCCTGACAATAAAGGTCTAACTGCTGGACTGCTTGTGTTTACAATGGTATCGTATGGTAATGTAGTGCTGCAATCTCTTAATAGTACTGTTGAATTAAGCACTGTTACCCACACTGTGCTACATAAATAAAATGTGTAGGAATGTCTGTATACTACTGTTGTAATCACAAGAGGTCATATTGTACAACTGAGAGAGACTTAGACATTAAACAGTGAATAGGTAGATAACATAATCCAAATAGCACATTCAGCTGAGATGTGAAGTGTTGTATTTTTAGCACACACAGCCATAGTTCGAATCCTGGGAGTGGTAGTAAGCTGTATGCAGAAGCATACCCCACAACTGTATAGATATTGTCAGAAAGTGCAGATAATTGGTGTAAGTCCCCTGCCTGTCATCCTGTCTCCTTGGCAAATCAGTGGGATGATCCCAGAAGTTTAGGCTGCAAATAATGACATACAATTGAATGTCAGACATCATAACTGTCAGGAATATATCCATAAGAACAAACCTGTCACTCTAGCAACTCACCAAAGTGTTATGAGAGTAATAAGCAAAGTATGTCCCAACTCCACCCCTATGTTGTGAAGCTATGACCAGAGTGTTTGCAGTAACAGAGTGAGACATATGCGCATAATAATAATGTGGAATCTGGTAATATGTGTGACAACATTCAGTAGTGTTAACAAACATTCCCCCCACAGGTCTGTCAGATACAAAAACTTTGCCTAGAAATAAAAGATTGAAATCTTGGACTGGTAGTGTTTTTCGTCTGGTATTGTATGGCAGTGTTAGTGTTGCAGTATCTCTAACTAATAAGGTATTACTCATCAGTGTCATCTACACAGTGCTACATAATAAAACTGTCTAGGAAACCCTGTATAAGAGGGTTGGAATTACAAGGTCAGATTGTAAAACCACAGGAGATTTATAGAAAGAATTCAGAGAAAAGATACACAGCAAATATCTATATAGCACACCCAACCGTGATGTACACTGTGCTATTTTAGCACACACAGCCATGGTTCGAATCCTGGGAGTGGTAGTAAGCTGTATGCAGAATCATACCCCTCGACTGTGCAGTTCTGTCCAGAATGTCCAAAGAATTGACCCATATCTGATGACTGTTACCCTGTACCCCTGGCATATCAGCATGCCAATCTCTGACATGTAGGCAGCATTTAATGTCATATAACTGACTGTCAGGCCTGTAAATATTTGAAAATGTCTATGAAAACAAACCTGTCATTGTACAGCTCACCAAAGGTTTATGAGGGCAATAGTCAAAATATGTCCCGGTTTCACCTGCATGTTGTAAAGACATGCCCAGAGTGTGTGCAATAAGAGATGGAGAGGTATATGCATAACATCAACCTGGAATCTGGGGATATGCGTAGAAACAGTCAGGTAGTGTTAACAAACAATACCTCCACAGGTATACCAGGTAAGAGGTGTATACTGCAGGTAAACCTCAGTTTATATATATATATATATATATATATATATATATATATATATATATATATATATATATATATATATAGTTGTCTACATCCATACCACTGTCCAAACTAAGGCCATAGGGTAGTGTAATAATTCCTGTAAGGTACAGATCACAGCACTGACTAGGAAAGTAATGAGAACTGCAGGGATATACAAGTAGTTAAATGACATCTTTCTCATCCCCCACCATATCTGCAACAATAAACTAAATGCACAACTCAATCGGTATGTGCACTATTAAATCTACTGTTGGGACATATGTCCTATTGTTTGATAAATATTGAAATTTGTTCTATGCATGTGCCATGTTGAAATACTTTCACATTGGTGGCATGTTGCCATCAATGTACCTGCATGCTGTTGTAATGGTCACTGTGGTTCCATATATGCATGTATTCTGTTTGCTATGCAACTGTTCCATATCTAGTGTTTCAGGTTAACTGGAATATTTATGCATGCTGTTATACCTAATCCTGGAATGTGTTGACTATTACTAACCCACATATGTAGTAAAATTGAAATACCATAGCACATTTGGGAAGGCCGGTCCTAGCAGACCCACCTCTCCCACCTCATTTGGCTGTGACACCGGGCACCATCATGTCTAAGGCCCACCCCAGGACCTCCTCATTCGCTTGTCCCGCACCACCTTCAGGTGGAACCACCTCAGGGGATGGGGCTCCGCCCCCCCCGGGAGCAAGTGCAGATAAGATACTTTCAACCATCGTCAGGTCCGGGGTCTGGTGTGTAGTGAGATATGCAGGGAATTTGGAGATCTGCTATGCCAACTTGAGGGCCACATGGTGCAACTAGAGGGGCAGTCTGCCCCTCGTTTTCAGTCCCCAGCATAGCCACTTTTGGGGCCATGAAGGTGCAGTGGTGCACTACTCATGGGTAGGGACCTCAGTCCCACTGTTTCCACTAGGGATCTCATGGGCTTCCGACTTCCAAGCATCCCTTCCCATCCAAGGTGTTTACCCCCACATGTCTCATATACTGCCCCTGAATGCTGTCTTGTCTGTCTTGTCTTTAATCCTACTCAACCTACCTCCCCAAATATTCCTACTATCCCACCCCAACATCCCACTCTCACCTTAAAAAAAAAGGGGCAATCTGTTCCCCCCAAAAATCTCACCCAATACATAGTGTCCATTTTGCCACGTCCACTGGACACATGTAATCTGGTCTAATTGGCTTCACAACATATTATTATTGTCCTCACCCCTCTCTCAGAGGTATGAGTGTCCAAATCTACTTCCAAATCAGTGTATATGCACAGCTGTTGCTGTAGAAGACATGGGCAGCTATGGACCTTCCCTACACCCATGCTGCACATCCCTAGCAATTTTCTCTACCGTCTTTCTCTCTTTGTGCCCCTTTTTCACCACTTCCCTATCAACATGTTTTCATTTTTTTTAAAGAAATTAGTGTATGGTAAGCGGGAGTAAGCACTTTTAAGCAGCAGTAAGCAGGTTTAAGCTTGTTTTCATGGAGGTAAGCAATGCCTACCCAGGTAAAGCAATTTAGAAGCTGAGTATAAGAAACTGTAGCCAGAACATGGAGTGCAGTCATATTCTAGCACCAATAGTCTCAACCTCTTAGGGTAAGGGGATGTCATGTATGTATTGCAGGTATATATGTAGACTCTTGCTACTGTAACAGGGATTGTCTTAACAGACATGTTCTGTGTGGGAGGTCACATCTGCTATTGACATGTATGCCATTACTTACTGACAGACATCCTAAGGTCATCACAATACAGTATCACTGATATCACAGTAATGATCATGTGGACTACAGCAGAGATATGACCAACAAATGTGGACAGTCTGGCACAGTCTGGTCAGTCCAGAGGTATACACAGATACCCTTAGTGTGACACATATGGACCAAGCCTGACAATGTGGATATTAACAGCCATGTACATGGGTATATCACATAAATACTGGACTACATATGCCCACACAGTTTATGCATTCACACACTCCTTTCTGTCCTGACACATAATAACCAGTAGTGCAGAGGTCACATGGCCACATACTACCCGCTAGTTTGTGACATACATCTGTACAGCATCCCACTGCTTTGTCTGAATATATGACAGTTATGGTGGCCCTGCAGCAGTACATCTGGCAAATATCTGGACATAACATCACACTGGGTAATTACACTTAGCTTCTAGGCATGTAACAAAGCACTGTGCAAACTACAGGCAGACTGCCACAACACTGGCCTACATGTATTATGGGAGAATACACATGCACCTGAAAATATAGCAGGCTCTACAGGCATGTCACAGTACAGAGTAACAGACACCTGTATGAAAGTGCATACCCACAACCAATGTGAACACAGCCACAGCCACATATGGCAAGCAAGCTTAATATTACAGTATATGGGCTGTCTGATCAACACCATCCTCATATGTGCCACTCACACACTAACCCTACATATACTGGGCCAAAACACAGTGTGGTCCGATGCCTGTCTGTGGTAAGGGATGTGTGTGTTTGGCCCTACAAATATGTAAGCTGATAGGGTACCATACACTGGATCATCATGTAACATCAGATAGAACAGGACCAAGAACAATGACATCTACCGCAGTCTGTACACAGGCCAAGGTAGGTATTTACAATACACATGCTGTTAACAATCACCATATGTACACAGACCTCACTACTGTACACACAGCCACAGAATGCCCAGGTTATGTCCTCAAATATAACCCCTACTAACATAACATGTCTAGCAGTCTGATATCTGACTGGCTTATCAGGTTTGATGTCAATAAATAATGGTGTACAGGGCATATGCACCTCTTACTGCATGACATATGTACAAAGGTTGACAGACTTGTGGCTGGAGGCACAAACACTGGGTCAATATTGGCATGTTGCTGTGATAACCTCATACATTTACTGTTGTAAAAGGGTTTGTTGTGACATATATCCTATGAGGAATATGAAGTCAGTAACTCTCATGGCTGTCACCATGTACTGACTGCAATCCTCAGACTATGCCTCTGCAGTTCTAAGATAGGTGATCTATGAGTAAACACAAGACACATAAGACTCCAGACACTGGCCAGTCTGCATATAACCCTACAGGTGGGAGTTTCCTCAAACACATAACACTGTCATGACAGGTATTAAATCATGTAGACCAGCCATATCCACAAAAACCCACTTAAACCAACATTACTCCAAATGCAGAGAAGCAACACTTACATTCTGTAGTCATTTCTGGAACACCCCCCTCCTGTTTGTTGGCCTGTCTCCACAGTGTATGAGTGATTGGCTTGTTGTTTTTAATTGTAAAGTATAAGATATCTTGACATAGTCTCGCTGTATGTCTGAAGAAGGCGGGTTAATTTAACTTGCCGAAAGCGCTCACTGTCATTTGGATTTTATTGCTACTTGGATTTTGGTTCGCAACATTAAAGTTGTGTTTTACAGCATTCTCTCATTGTGTGCAGTCCGCATTTCAGCAGTTTTGGTCTTCTGTTTTTGTTTGTAGGATCCACAGTGTATGTTGCTAGAGGTATATCCCACTATCATTTGTGATATGGTTTGCCAAACACTGAAATGAAGTCCTGCTCACAGTGAATGAAAAGGGCCAACACCCACATGTTGTTATTAGTTATAGGAGTGTGTTTCCATGCAATTGGCTATGGGAATGTTACCACAGCTGTTCCACATGCAATCAGCTAATGAGGGACTGCAATTCATGCAGAGGCCATCAGCTGATCATGAGCATCACTTACAAAACACAAGCTGCTGCCTAAGCAAAGCAGGTGTACTTCTTCACATTCACCAGAGAGGGAGTGAGATAGACAGAGACAAAGTAAGACAGGGAGGGGGTGGGAGAGTAAAACCTAAGCATGCTTGTGTCACACACTTACCAGTAGAGGGTTTCAAACCCCTGCCTTACTACTTATTGCTATCACATGTCTATGCAGGTATTGCATGCACCACACAGCTTACATGTTGAGGAGTTGTCAAAAGGTATATTCGATGGTGAGTGACATCAGCAACAGTGATAAAGGAGGGATAAGATATGTGTAGTAAAAGTGCCTGTCCACAAGAACAGGTGTCAAGGTCGACACAGCCACACACTCTCAGGGACTCACACACATTATCACAGTTGGCAGGGTCAGGATTAGACTTTCTAACTAGCTAGTTTGCCACAATACAGTAATATGCGGGTATCACATGCACCACAGGGGTTATCAGGATGATATATGGGCAAAGGGTATGTCAAGGTGTCTGACATCAGAAGGCATGCTTCAGTAGGCCAATGGGAGGGGTAGTGAATGTGAATGGTGTCCAAATCATTATACTCCACACAGGCACAGGTTTGCCAGTACTTACATGCATGGGTGCATTGCTTCACAGCTGTGTAGTGGTTGACTGTGCCAGAAGGCTGTACAAGGCTAGGTAAAGGGTATACCTTGGCATTAGGCCACATGACAATGGTCTGCAATGTGGCTCAGGGGTGTAGTGTCTGGATTGGCCCACACAGGTGGGTATTGTATTCACCATCCAGTCATCTGGGTTACTATTGTGGGTGGCCAGTGCTGTGCAATGCTTGCCATGTATGTGTTCTATATTCCATAACATCCACAGTGTCTGGGATGTGCACACATCCCACATGCATGTTCTGTGACATGTGGAAGTGTACCTGGGGTGTCTGGGGCATGTTGTGTAGACAAATTGTTATGATCAGATGTGCCATTCTTGACCTCATGTGGTGAGAACTGGCAATGGACACCAGGATGACCCTGCACCTACATTGACAGCATGATACAGGTATTCCCTGTTGTCAGTGGCATCTGTTCATGCAGGGCATATGTATAAGGCATGGCATGTCCTTTGTGGGTTACATTTTCTGGCTCTACAGCTGTTAAAGGCATCCAGTGGGGAACATAGCAAAGGAGCACTGTATGCAATGATTTGCCTATTGTAGGGATGGAACAGTGTGCCATGTCCTCTGTAGTGCACTTCAATCACACCATGGTTACTATCTGTGGGCACTATGCAGGGAAGTACCAACACAGTGGTTATTGCCTAGCCAAGTGTGTTTCTGTATGAGACACAGGTGGAAAGTATTCTCTGGGTAATACAAGAGTGGCCTATAGTGTTCCCCTAGCCATGTCACATGTGGGGATATGGATTGTCTACCCCAGCCTTTCTGCTGTTCGACATCTGTTATCCTTGTAAGGTGGACATTGTGACATATAATAGGCCCATCATGTAAGAAATTTGCAAAACCCACTCTATAATGAGTCCTGTTGTTACTTACACACACACACACACACACACACACACACACACACACACACACACACACACACACCAAGTCTCACAGTTGCCATGTCTGGGATTAGAACTCCTACCTAACTAGCACATCACAATACAGCATTACGCAGTTATAGCATGCACCATGGATCTTCCTAGATTAGTCCTTCCCCAAAGGTGTATTTCAAAGTGAATGACATCAGCAGGATTGACAAAGTAGGGCAATGGAAGTTGTAGTGATTGTGAATGGCCTCAAAAGCATTGATCCCTACACAGACAAACAAACACACACACAACCTTTTACACTTGCCATGTCTGGGATTAGAACTCCTACCTAACTAATACATCACACTACAGTATTATGCAGTTATAGCACACTCCATGGTGTTTATTGGGATAGTCTTTCCCCAAAGGTGTATTTCAAAGTGAATGACATCAGCACCCTTGCCAAGGTTGGGCAATGGAAAGTGTTGGTCATAGGTTTATAGGTTCATAGGTTGGTACTAGGCTATTGGCCCTAGGGCCTATACATGCCTAGCCATGACAATTCCCTGGCTATGTCTTCCTACAATATTTACTTCCCTGGACCCTATCTAGCAAGGCAACTGACATGATCCCCAGGGTCAATTTCTTATCTCCCATCCAATTGTCCAGGTTCCGTTTGAAGAGGGCCAAAGAGGCACTCTGCTTGACATGTATGGGCAGTCTATTCCAGAGTCTAGGGAGTCTCTGGGTCAGTAACACATCCCTCCAGCATGCATTGTTCATTGTGATGACAAGATTTGGATCCCTGGAGCATGTGGCTGTGAGGGTTGGAATTATTTAAGTGTAGCATGTCCAACAGCTATGGGTTTGACATGGCATGGTATGTTAAGCAGAGATTGCCAGTGAGAACATGATATGTGGCAGAGTGTAGCTGGATGATTTTCAGATCGTCAGCATAGGGCATCAGGTTTAGGCCTGTGATTCTTTTAGTGAGGTATGTCTGCAGCCTTTCTAGTTGTTGCAGATGTCTTGTGAGGTACATATGTAATGGGCCATTGTAATCTGTACTGGGTCTACTGAGAGATGACTACAGTGGGACAATGGCCTCCTTTTTCCTGGATTTAAAGCCCTTAGTGATGAGGTGTGCCACATAGGTAGATTTCCTGACTGTTGTGGCAATGTGGTTATCAAAGGTGAGACCACTGTACACCTGTGTCCATATGTCTCTTATTTCTCTTCAGGTGTTTAGTGTACTGCCACCTGGTACTTCACAGGTACATGTCCCTTCCCAAAGGGGATAACTATACTTTTTTTGGCATTGATCTTGAGTCCATGGCTCAGGCACCAAGCATGTCTTTCTGTAAGGCTTTTCTGTACAATATCCACAGCATGTGGGGATTCAATATTGGCTCCCAGTGTACAGTCATCTGGGACCTTTGTTTGCCAGATTCCCTTACTGTTGCACTGTACTTCAGAGCAGTAGATGCCAAACAAGGATGGTGCCATTACTGAACCCTAAAGTACTCCAACTGTCACTTGTCTGGGGCTGGGGTTGCTGTCACCTACATTTGCAGTGTGGGTTCTGTCAGTACAGCAGTTGGCAGCTCATCGGGTGACATAGGGATTAATGGTGAGCTTGATACATTTATCTATGATTCCAGACTGAGAGATGGTGTCAAAGGCCTTGGTGAGGTCAGGATAGGCTGTGTGAACCACCTTACCCTCGTCCACAGCTCTGTCGAGTGATTCACAGTTGTCAATCAGGTTGAGGTGACATGATCAGCTCTTCCCAAACCCAACCTGGGTGGGATCCAGTGTTTGCAGGTTGCCAATGTCTTTGTTGTAATTTCCATGATAATACATTCCATGGCCTTGCAGATCAGGCATGTCATACTGCTGGGGCTGTAGTTCCCAGGATCCAAGCTGGATACCCCTTGTGGACTGGGATAATTGTATCTGCGCACCACACAGTGGGCATGAAGCCTGAGGTGTGGCTATGATTAGACATGGCACGTAGGTGAGGTGCCAGTTCATTTTGTAGTTTATGTAGTACACAGCCCGGGATGTTGACTGGTTCCATGGCTGCTGTTGTCTTAGCTCTGTAGAGTATGTTTTTTTACCTATGCAGCCATTATTACCGGAATCTGGCAATCTTTCAGTGTTGAGATGGGCCCTTTTGGGGGTGGGAGGGGGGTGCAGTTGGCACTGAATCGATCTGCTAGGATAATGGCAATATCCTTGGGAGCAGTATATTTAATACCATCCTGTTGTAGCTCAGAACAGATCTGAGCATTGCCATTTAGATTCCTGACATAGCTATGGAATGGCTTGCAGTTGTCTTTGGCATCTTTATCTATATTATGTTCATAACTAGCTTTGGTGGATGTTATGAGGTATGTCAGCTTCTTACTGTGGCTGGTAAGGGAGTATTTTGCATCATGGAAATTCCCCCATTTCTGCAACATTTTATTCCTTTTGTTGTACAGTATGTTTATGACAGGGGGCCACCACACTGGCTTTCTTTTCTTGGTGGGGACCATCTTGGTTCTATATTGGATGGCATGATTCATGCACAACTGGATGTGCTCATACAGTGCCTTCATGTAGGATTCAGCAGTCATCCTTTCAGTTCCCATCTGCATGGGTGTCATGATGTTAGTCTTATCTGACATGTGGAGCATGATGTTGGCTTTGGAGATTTGTGTTACAGAGGTTTCCTTACTGTGGTGTGGGGGAGGAATGTGGATGTTAAGGGTGATTAGCTCATGGGCAGACCTCACCACCAATGGGGTGACCATAGGTGTGGGGCATTGATTTCCCATATTGGTAATGATCAGGTCAAGGATATTTGAGCCCCTGGTGGGACTATGGGTTACTTGATCCAGGGCATTGGGAAATCACCCAGTATTAGGGTGTTTGGTTGTATCATAATATTTCCCAGTATGTTTCAAAAGCTGTAGTGGGAATCCTGGGGCATGGTGGGGGATATGTAGCAAGCTATACAATTTGGATTGCAGTTTGACCCAGTGTTAGTTGCACCGGGGCTATTTCAGACACATTCTGTTGGGCAAGTAGCCTGATGGTGTGAATATCTTTTCTGAATATGGACACTTCTACACCTTTATTGTTTTGGTCCTGGTTTGATGGCCGACAGGTGTGGTGAGAGCTGTACCTGGTATTGCAGGGGTGCTCTCTGGAGCCTTAGATCAGATCTCTGTTACTGCACAGATATCGATATTCTCCATTTTTAAGTGTGCCTCGTGACTGTGAATGGCCACAAAAACACTGATCCCTACACACACACACACACACACACACACACACACACACACACACACACACACACACACACACACACACACACAGAGTTTCACAGATGCCATGTCTGGAGATAGAACTCCTACCTATTTAATATATCATACTACATCATTACTCAGTTATAAGATGCACCACAGAGATTACTGGGCTACTCTTTCCCCAAAGATTTATTTCAAAGTGAATGACATCAGCAGGCTTGCCAACGTTGGGCAATGGAAGTTGTAGCAACTGTGAATGGCCTCAAAAGCATTGATCCCTACACAGATAAACACACACACAAAGTTCTACAATTGCCATGTCTGGGAATAGAACTCCTACCTAACTAGTACATCACAATACAGCATTACATAGTTATAGGACATGCCACAGAGATTATTGGGTTACTGCTGCCCCAAAGATGTATTTCAAAGTAAATGACATCAGCAGCCCTGCCAATGTATGGCATTTGAAATTGCAGTGAGTGTGAATGGCATCAAGAGCTTTGATCCCTACACAAACACACACACACACACACACACACACACACACACACACACACACACACACACACACACACACACACACACACACACACACACAAGTGCCATGTCTGGGATTAGACCTGCTCACTAACTAGTACATCACACTATAGTATTACACAGTTATATCACAAGCCACTAAGCTTATAGGACTACTCCATCCCCAAAGGTGTATTTCAAGGTAAAGCCATGTGTTTAATGCAGGTCAGTATCCACGACTGAATGAAAGATGCTCTATTTCATGCATTTTGAAATTAAAAAGCCTTACTAGATAGGCTTTAAGTCATTTAAAATAAAGATCTGTGATTATTCAACACATGTTTTTAACCTCAGTGGAGACAAGCACAAGAAAGAACAAGAATGTAAATGAACTGTACTTAATATTTGTATTAACATATTATTATTTTACACTTGTATATTTTGCAGTAGTAACTTAACTTGGTTAAATTTGATATTGCTTAAGTATTTAAAATAGCAATAGGAAATTAATTGATAAAATGTGTTTTAAATAGTTTTTTTGAGGCTGGGACTCATGTTTCTTTTAGATCATGAAAGTAACAAAAACACGGTGCCATTTGTTTTTTAATTCACTTACTTGTTGAGACAGCTTTAATTAATCATTAATTGCTTAATTGTATTATTGAAGCATTAACTTTTTTATTTAAGGGCATGAGTTCTGTGTTTTAATTTATCTGAAGAAGTCACAGTTCCTTCTTCTACTTTCGGCTGCTCCCGTTAGGGGTCACCAGAGCAGCTCAACTGTTTCCATTTCTTCCTGTTCTCTGCATCTTGTTCTGTCACAGCAACCATCTGCATGTCTTCTTTCACCACATCCATAAACCTTATCGTATGCCCTCCTCTTTTTCTGTTACCTGGCAGTTTCATTCTTAGCATCTTTTTTCCAATATACTCTGCATCCCTGCTCAGCACATGTCCAAACCAACGTAATCTTGCCTCTCTGGCTTTGTCTCCAAACCTTCCAACCTGGGCTGACCCTCTAATATACTTATTCCTAATCCTGTTCATCCTTGACACACCCAGTGCAAATCTTAACATCTTCAGCTCTGCCACGTCAAGCTCTGACACCTGCCTTTTTGTCAATGCCACTGTCTCCAACCCATATAACATAGCTGGTCTCACTACCCTCTTGTAGACCTTCCCTTTCATTCTTACTGGTACTCATCTGTCACAAATCACTCCTGCCACTCTTCTCCACTCACTCCATCCTGCCTGTACCCTCTTCTTCGCCTCTCTTCCACACTCACTATTACTCTGAACTGTTGATCCCAAGTATTTAAACTCATCCACCTTCACCATCTCTACTCCCTGCATCCTCACCATTCCTCTATCCTCCCTCACATTCACACACATATATTCTGTCAGTCCTGCTGACCTTCATTCCTCTTCTCTCGAGAGCATATCTCCACCTCTCCAGGGTCTCCTCCACCTGTTCCCTACTCTCACTACAGATCACAATGTCATCTGCAAACATCATAGTCCACGGGGACTCCTGTCTGATCTTGTCTGTCAACCTGTCCATCACCATTGCAAATAAAAAAGGGTTCAGAGCTGATCCTTGATGTAATCTCACCTCCACCTTAAACGCATCCGTCACTCCCACCGTAGACCTCACCACTGTCACACTACCCACGTACATATAATGTACCACTCTTACATACTTCTTTGACACTCCCAACTTCCTCATACGATACCACAACAGTGCCTACTATGACGAAAAGCACTTTATGTGTATTAAAATCGTATCTGTTTTTTATAAACCTGTGCCTGGTTTCCTCTTTTTGCAGTCCAGTATTTGTAATTCCCTACTACAAACCCAACTAATGTGCTGCTAACCTGTATGTACAATTCCAAAGGTGTGTCCCTTTGACAGGAACATATTATACACAGTCTGTCTGTGGTGCTTCCCCCTGTGTACTGTTTGCATGTATGGGCCCACATTCAAGCCATGTCCATCTTTCAGATGGTGACAGATATTACTTCCAAATATTTACTTTGGCTTACTGCTGGAATGTGTTTTGCTGGGATGCATTGCTTTTGGCACTGCCATTGTGAGAACTTGGCCCTGTCATCGGCAGTACTTGCCAATGGCCACCAAGACAAACCTCACCATGCCTACATACTGACCACTCTCACACAATATACAACACACACCAACCTAACACATGTAGCCCTGCATATTGTGCACATGCTACAATCTATCCTATTATACCTACACATACATGTTACTACATTTCTACATAGGATTTGGGGGCAGGCACACCTGACACTTGTACACATTTGCTATGACTGTACCGGTATTTCAGGTACTCCATTTTATTCTGTATTCTGACCTATCATGCTGACTAGAGGCATATCAGTGTACTACAGGTCTTATGTTTGATTGACCTATATTTCAGTTTCAGACTTCTTACCCTTCAGAACTAACATCCCACTCCCTGACCTGTTGTAGTCTGTCTGTGTAGGTCTATAGGGGGGATGTTCTCCATAGCCATCAATCAGAGGCCTTAGCACAGTCTTTGTTTGTGTTTGTCTTCACCTGTCCTGCTGGCTGAGACTGCTGTTGGGTATGTGAGTCTCCCTGACTGGCATGTGTGTGTCCTATGGACACATGTGGCCCACCACATTTCCTGCAGTGAGTTTTGTCACCTTGTCTAGTACTGACTACTATGGTGACACATAGGTTCATAGGTTCATAGGTTGGTACTAGACTATCAGCCCTAGGGCCTATACAAGCCTAGCCATAACAATTCCCTGGCTATTTCTTCCCACACTATTTACTTCCCTGGACCCCTGTATATGTTACAGATCTCATGCTACCACGATAGGTGTCTACTATCTGCTGGCATCCCATGCAGCCACCCGATTCCCTTGTATGCTCACATCCATACCATAGATACAAGTAACAAAACATACTACTCCATTCGGCAATTGATAGGGAGAATGACTTACCTTGTGGCTGTGCCAGTATTGAGAATGGTGCTGGAGGGCTGACTATGTCGGATGCACATAGTACACTCCCTATACATGGTTAAGCACAGGTAGTGTCATGTTTGGCATCCCTTTTACTGTATGCACGAGTCAGAGAGAGGTGTCATTCCCTGGGTTCCTACCATGTCAGTGTATGTGTTATGTGCTGCCTCTTTGCCATGGCCTGGGCTTACTGGGCATGCCTCCTTCTGCCTACTGGGGCAAACTCAGATTGTTCCTCCTCTGAGTCACTCTGTGCCTGTTCAGGCCTTGGCAATGGTGGGGGACTGTGTGGCCCTGCCCTGTGCTGTTCCTGCTGCAGCTGTTTCCACAAGATCATATTGTGTAGCATGGCATATAAGATGACAGTTTGGGTACATGTAGCTGGTGAGTACTGCAAGACTCCACCGGATGTGTCCAGGCACCAGAACTGTGACTTGAGCATCCCAAACACATGCTATATTATGATTCAGGTCTGTGCGTGTGCCTCATTATGGAGTTCTTGATCAGGTGTGTGTGCATTTCTGAGGGTCTATATTAGAACATCGAAGTTTCACAATTTCGAATGTTCTAATATCGACCCCTATTCAGCGAATGCTGAAAATAGCAAAGCTGCAGAACACCGAATTTCTTCCTAGGGAAGGAATTTGGTTGGCCATTCCTATGGCTTTGCTATGTTCAGCACTGTGGTGGAAAGTTACAGATCGGGATCAGGTAAGTGTGCGATTGTGTAGACTTGAGGGCTAGGGCGCGGGGTAGGTGAATTAGGATTAGGGCGTGGGTCAGATAAGTGTGTGATTGTGTGAATGTGAGGGTTAGGGCGGGGTAGGTGAGTGCGTGATAGTGACGGACCTTAGGGTTAGGGTGTGGGTTAAGGTAAGTGGATAGCTAGTGGTGTGTGTACAGTTTAGTGTATGGTTAGATGTCAGATTTTAGGTGTATGTGTGTGGATTGCTGTTTGTTTGGTGTGTTTGTGTTGTGTGTATGTGTGTCGAAACAGCAAATTTTTTCCCTTGGAAAAAATTCGCTGCTCTGCATGTTCGATGTTGTCAGCATTCGCTGAATAGGGGTCGATATTAGAACATTCAACATTTTAAAAAGTCGATGCTCTAATATAGACCCCATTTCTGATGGGTGTCATCAGCCACGGCTCCAGTGCATAACCAGCATCCCCCATTAGGTGGCCACAAGGGATGTCCCCATTGGCAATTCTCTGGTACAGCTGCGTCATATGCCAGATGTGGGAGTCATGATAGCTTCCAGGGCAGCCAGCACACACATTCATTATAATGCCCTGGGCATCGCACATGACCTGGCAATTGATGGAGGGGAAGCCCTTGAGGTTGATGTAGACCCGCTCGCCGGGTGGTGCTTTAATGCATATGTGCATGCAGTCTATAGCACCCACTACCTCAGGGTGCTCTGCTATTGGTGGAAGAGACACATATTGCTGGTCAACGCCTCACAGCTGTTGTGGAAATATACGTGCTCAGTTGCATGTGCTGACATGGCATCCAGGAACTGGTGGAGTACCCTGGATGCTGATGCCTGCAAGATCACCATGATAACCTCAGTTGGCCTTTGGAAGGTACCTGTGGCTAGTATTCTTAGGCCTACACATACCTTGGTATCCACTGGGATGGGTTCCCCTCTGTTGATTCTGTGTGTGAGGTGTAACCGGCATAGCTCAACATTTTGCTGTAGTAGGTCCCTATCCACCCTCTAGTGCTCCACTATCCAAAGCTCATGTAGCCCCTGATAGGTTACCCTGGGTCTGTACACTCTTCTCTTTCTCCTCACTGTGGGTTGGTCATCAGCATTCTCATCCTCACCACCCTCAGTCTCTTCCACGTGTTGATTTATGATAGCTGCTGCAGCCCCTATAATTTTGTTCCTTTGTAAAATTTCCCTGCTTGTGTACACCGGTGGTGTAGAGTTTGTGGGAAAAAACAGAGGGAAAGGTGTTTGCATAGTTTATAGTGGTGTGCTGGGCTGGCTGCTGCCTGTGTAATTGGCTGATTCTGATACATTTCACCTGCCAGCTATGCTAGTTCTCCTTGATTACCTTTCTACTGCTGTTTTCCCTTCCCATTGTCTTCCTGTTTAAGCCCAGGGGCGCGATGCACAAACACAGTGTTCAGATGTGCACAGAGCTGCTATTTCCTGGTTTACTTTTTTTTCCTTTAAAACACGGTGTGCAGCACGCACACCTGCTTAGGCAATGTAAAGTGTGCTTGACAGTTTCAGACAAACCCCCTTTCTTAGCTTTGCTAAGCGAAGGGCAAACCCGAGCCACAGGGCTCCAATAAGCTTACAGTATGCCTGACACACCCCTCTATGTTTTTAGCTAGCTCTTAGGCTTGCATCATGGTCTTCCTGCACTTAGACGGTTGGGTGCAGACTAGCCATGAGGGGGGATCTGGGATTCAGTATCATTCCCCTCATTTGCATAGGATTGCCTGCTAATGCCTAGTTACAAGTCTGACACTGAGCCGTCCCACTTAGCAACCACTATTCACTGGTCATGCTGTCTTCTGCCTGCCATTGAGTATAATGGCAAAATTGTGATTTTGGATAGAATGCTTATTTAAATTTTTTTTTTTATTTTCGGCCTGATCCCGTTTGGGCACCACTACCATACACTTAAACAGCTGAAATTGGCTAAAAAAAATAAAAGTTAATTTTTTTATTTTTGTAACTGTTTTCCATGCCAGTGGCCATATATTTGGCCATTTGCATGCTTTCCAGATTACATGCACCCTTTAATTAGAGCTGACATGGCTCCGTTTTGTAGTTTGCAGAAATGTACTTGGTTACTAACCGATTACATTTCTGCAGACTACACTAGTCCTACATGGCTGGCTGCCAGCTTCCTGGATTGCAAATTCACCTCATTTGCATGGCTTTTACCTGAAAATGGGATAATTTACATACAGGAGCTGTGTCTGTGCAGGAATAGTGCAGGAGCGCTCATGCATGTCCCGGGAGCTTGTTCTTGGATCTCTCAGTGGCCATATTGCCTCCAGCAGCTCCTACACTATTCCTGCACGCCATGCAGAGCTTGCTGAATCCTGGGGACAGCGTAGTAAACAGATATCCTTAAAGAGCAACACAAAGAGTTGATATGCAGTTTAAGAGATACTGCCCTATTAGTAGGTATTTGGAGACTGCAGTAGAGATTTAACAGGGAATACATATACTAGTGGCAAATTCCACCCCAATGAGTCATTTGATTTGTTTCTTCCAAAATAAAACTATGCATTTGTAACAACTAGATCCTTTAAAAACAACTTTTTTCTTCTCATACAACATTAACATTTAGACATCCTGGTACTTCAGATAAAAGTCCCACGGGATGTTTTAAAAAAAATAAAAGAAAAAAAAAACACAAGTAACAGCACTATCAAAGAAATTAGCCAATCAAAAAACAGGAAATGCAATAAACCAATTATTGTGCCTAACTACTTTAAGAGTAATGTAAGTTACTTATAATTACAATACATACTTTAAACTTAATTCATTATTCAGACCATTGGGCTAGAAGGTATTATAAACAAAATTATATATGTCTATTTACTAAGTGATATTTCAGTCTCAATAAAAAACAGCTCAGCATTATTATAAAATGCATAATAATGAATGTCAAACATTTGGGGCTTCCATTATATGTTACCAGAAATGTATAGCGACTGGGCTAGTAGAAATAACATGCTTAATATCCTTAATGTACTTTTGAATTTTGATAAGCACTTGACTACTGACTACTTTACTACTGGTCTGCACTATGTAAAAAAGGTTGCACGAGGAATGTAAGTTATAACCATATTCTGCAAATAACAGTACTATAACCCAAATTATTTAAATGTGTGTCCACTAATGTTTAAGATGTCCATGCATCTGCATACAAAGCTTCTTTTACATGCATTATTTGTATTATTAAAGTTTAGGTCAGCACGGACAAATCTGTCCCAGAAACTCAGAGAGTTCTTCTATGACCTCATAGAGGGAAATCTTAGCAAATTTGCCTGAAGTTTCATCCAACATTATTAGATACCAATATTTACAAATGATTATAACCACTTTCAATAAAACAGCATAGCAATTTACAAAAAAAAAATATATATATATATATATATATATATATATATATATATATATATATATTACAAGATCAAAGCTTTACTTAATCGAATAACTAAAGCTCGAACTTGTAATATCAAAAGCGTAAATTGTCGAATGGCTGATTTAACCGAGGGAAACATTTCCCTTGGCTGTCCTGTGGAGTATGCCCATTTCTCCAATTTGGAACAATCTCGGAGATGGTATATTTAGGTAGGGGGGTGTAAGGGGCGAAGCCCCCCCCACTTGATTTCGGATGCAAAGATTTTTTTTTTGATTTGGCCAAGGGAAGTGTTTCCTTTGGTTGAATCAGCTGGTCAACAATTTTAGCTGTCGATATTACAAGATTGAGCTTTAGTTATTTGATTAACTAAAGCTTCGATGTTGTAATATAGATGCTATATATATATATATCTATATATATATATATATATATATATATATATATATATATATATATATATATACAGATAGAGAGAGAGAGATTCTCTAACTGCATCCAGACCGTGATTTCTTATAGTGAGATCTATCAGCTCTCAAAGTTTTATTTTATTACACTCTCTGTACTGAATGATGTTAAGTTTTCATCTGAAACCTTATGACTCAGTCTATGTGATTTTCTCTAATTCCTTGTTATCTGTGCAACGTCCCCTGGCTCTAAGGAATTCACTATATGAAGTGATTCATTTAAATACTTAGGTTGAGCACTAGAGGCCAAAAAATATTTATTGAAGCAGTTCTACAATTCATTGTATTCTGTATTGCTCAATTTTTAATATAAACCAACACATCCAGAAATTCAATTGATTTAATTCTGGGTTTATAAGCAAATGAAATACCATAGTGGTTAGTATGAACTCAGTTTGGAAAGGATTTAAATGTGTGAAGTCCTTTCACTGCAAAAAATCCATACAACACTTAAAAGAATCATATGCTGTGAAAAATAAGTCACTGTAAATAACTGTCTTCTTTTTAAAAAAAGTATAAACAAGCTGGGGTAACTGGGAATGAAATTTGCCCCCATTGTGGTCCCTCTTAATTGAAAGAAAAATGCCCCATTAAAAAAGACGTGTTTAGTAAGTAAAGCTGTAATAGCAGTATTACAAAGTCAAAAAAATGTCAACAACTTGCAGGCCAAACCAATGTTTTATGGATGTAAAAGATAAATAACTTCACCTGTAAACATCAAATAATCATTTTGCCATTTCTCTGTTAAACATGACCACTATATTTTAGAGAAAATGGCAATTCAAGTAAAAAATGGTTGAAGTAATGTATGCAGTGCAATTACTCATACATTCAAATAGACCATTAAATTGTGAAGCAATCAGTTTTCTCGAAGGGGTTAATTCAATTCTTATGTATTTTTGGGAGCGCATAAAACAATGGATTAAGGCTATTCCATTATAAATGTTTATCTGCTGCACTACCATGCCCCATGACCCTTTTAAGCCACTCCCATGATCAGCTTGCATATTTTTCAAAGTATTAGTAGTCAGTTTTGTGCATTATTCTTCATTATAAGCGTATTAAACCACATATACATAGATATGAATCACAAGCCACGACCAAGTTATTCCTGCCATTACTGGCCAGTTTAATAATTAGCTCAACATGATGCTGCCTTGAAATGCAAACCATTTACAAGTAGTCAGATTCAAATTGCTATGAAATTAATTGAAATATAAATTAATCTTTAGCAGTACTGGAGTTTTCTTCCTTCTACCTCCATCAATAAAGCCAAGGTCCACTGATGGTAGAATTCAGTGAATTTAGTCCTGTTTCATTTGGATCATATTTCAGTATACTTGGTACCTTACTCGAGCAGTTACATTAAAGTAGGTCAAAGGTTCTGGTGCCTTGCACCCACACTACATCTGAACTAAAAGGTAGTGGGTGGTTTGACAGTTGTGGTCAGACAATACAACGAAGACTCCCCAAGAAGGAGTAAGTACATCTGCTGAGACAATATAGGATGCTTGTGTGGAGACTGTGAGAGGTACTGAAAGACTAAGCAAAAGTATCTTTCCATTTGTAAGATGCACCAGGCAGGCTGGCACTACAAAGTAAAGCCTAAAAGTATAGCATAGTCATGATGGACACTGAGTCTTATCAAGATGATATGCACCAGATAATAACCAAAATTTGGGTAGTGATGTCACAAAGCACCAAAAAGTTGTCTCATTACTTAAAAAAATAGGTACTTGGATAGCCCTGAGTTGTCATTATGTAGCTTGAATGGTGTCCATTCTAGTACATGCTCAGTGTTTGTAAACTTCTCTATAGAACTGTTCGGAGTAGTACAGGATATGCCTCTAGAGGCATATGTAGAGAGGTGGGCCTGATGGGATAGGTATATGCTCCAGCTATGACAGCAGCAACACTTCACTTGCAGAAATCAAGCAAGTGATACATTTCCTCAAGTGGGGTGCCTGGCTTTGATGGTCTTTTCATGGAATTTTATTGGACAATCATGCAAGAGACTGGAGATGGCTTGTTATCTTTATACATGAAGGCATGAGAGAGAACTTCATGCATGTCTGATTGTAGCTCTTCTAAAACCTGGGAATGCCTCACACAAAAAACTACCTATCTATTTCAAGTTTAAACACTGATGTTAAGGTTTTAACATGAATCAGGGTTATATCCTCTTCCCATCTTTTCCTATTATCTCTGAGTCTCCTAAACAGGATCATGAACTACTTGGCTCTACCACTTTAGGTATAGGAGTTTGAGATGCAGTTAAACTAAAGGTTTGTTTACCACATATAACAGTGTGGTATTCACCCAAAAATGAGAGAAACTTTATCCACATTTATGGATGCTTTAGCTAGGTTTACAGGGTTCACAGGTTTATGCACCAATTATGACAAGTCTGCCTGCATGTTGTAGGGTGGAACACCACTGACTAATGGACAGGGTGGACTGGAGATACTAGAACAGGTAGTTAATTTTAGGATTTTAGATATCTAAGACCCTTCGATGATAATTAGGGCAAACTGTCCAATCACTAGTAAGAACTCTATTTCATGTTTCAAGGGTCTATAATTCATTACTGACCAATGTTGAATGTTTGCATGAAGATTTGAATGTTTCCTTCTGTGTGGGTTTTCTCTAAGTAAGACAGACTAGTAAAAATGTAGAAACACTGCAAAAATAAAAAACAATGGCAAAAATAAGTTAAAAGTTCCACAAAAGGGTTTTAATAGCCCAAAAAGATAAATGAAGTAAGCGCTTTCGTCTTACTTCAATGAACAAAACTTCTTCAGACTAAAATCCAATCACAAACACATCCATTTAAATTAGTTAAAAAAATCACGTGACCATATTAATTAAGACTTAAAAGGTATATCGCAAAAAATATATGTAAATACATTTCTGTCTTTTTAAAAACATAAAATAACACAGAATAGAAAA
>NC_056731.1:1360612613-1360615113 GCF_019279795.1 Protopterus annectens
CCCATATGGCCATGCAGGGGGGCTTGCACCCCTTCATATAGTAAGGGTAGATGTGTGTGTGTGTGTTTGTTTAGTTGTGTGTGTGTGTGTGTGTGTGTGTGTGTGTGTGTGTGTGTGTGTGTGTGTGTGTGTGTGTGTTGTATTGCATTTTGCACAGTGTCGGGAGTTCTGTGTGCTTGTGTTTGTATGTGTTGTGTAGTGTGTGCTGTGTATTTTCACAGTTTTGTGGTTTCGGGAGTTTGGGTTTCACGGTTTTGTGGTTTTGGGAGTTTGGGTTTTGCGGTTTTGTGATTTCAGTTATTTGAATTTTTAGCTTCATGGTCTCGAGATACTGAAATTTGATATTTCAGTATCTCGAGATTATGAAGTGAATCTATATATTTATATATATATATATATATATATATATATATATATATGTGTGTGTGTGTGTGTGTGTGTGTGTGTGCGCATGTGTGTGTTTGTGTATGTGTGTGTGTGTGAATGTGTGTGTGTAGTGTAAATACATATAGCCATCTAGCCAGCCACAATGCTATTTCCCCATTTTCACACAGTGAGTCAGGGTGCCACTACAACTGTTGCAACCATCTAGAGCCAGTGTTCACAATGATGGGTGGCTTACCCTGCCACAGTAGCTTTTTATAAATACGTATATATATATATATATATATATATATATATATATATATATATATATATATACATATATGTAGATCTACTAAAGTTAATTTAAACTTCAGTAGATTGACAATGAAAATGTTGAAAAACATCTGAAAGAAAAAAAAAGATTTGCACCCTAATGCTCATGCTATGGGGCACAACCTCAGAAGATGCAAAAGAAAGCTAATTTTTTTTTAAGGAAAGATGCCACCTTGCGCCCCACAGCCACCCATACCCCTGCTAATTATATATACTAATGCTTAGACTGTATAATCCACAGTGAAGATTCACCTTCCCCATCCCCAAGGATTGTTCATTTCATATACCTGTTGACCATCTATTTGTCAACAAAACAGATGTTAACATATGGAAGTTTTGACTAATAAAAGTGTTCCATTATAGTAATAAAAATGCATATATGCACATATATACATACATATATATATATATATATATATATATATATATATATATATATATATATATATATGTGTGTGTGTGTGTGTGTGTGTGTGAGTGTGCATACATGTCTGCATAAAAAGATATACCAGAAATCTGTATTGTACTATATGTTAAGCCAGTTACATAAGTGACTGCTACATTTTGATTTAAATGCCATATGGCCTAGAACAGAAATGTATCTTTTTTCCAGTTTGATAATTTAATGCATAGATTTTGACTGAAAACTGTGTGCCACCTTTATTGGTCTTCTAGATATGGAAAACTAGACCAAGTGTTTAATTTGTCTGATTTGATCTCATATTTGTCTAATCACAGCTGATCTCTTGTTATATTATACAGTCTGGATCTTTTCCTTGAAAATATACATATGAAAGTTGACAAACTCTCTAACTTAATAACTAATGTGTGTACAGAAATGAACTAAACATGTTCTAGAAATAATTATCTTGCTGCTTCAAAAAATAAGGATGCTTGACATGGATAATTTGCTAATCTTATCCCTTGAGTTACTCTGAAAGTCCAAGTAAAGATTCAGCACTGTGATATGAACATTAACAGGTTAACAGATGAAGTTTATGACCTAGAAAGCAGGTCTCAGAGGAACATTTGTCATGTACAGCACTGATGAATGATTTGGATTATCCCAGTTTGGTGATATTCTTGCCGAAAAAGTGCCTTTAGCCCTCCACCTGACAGTTAACTCTGTAGTTATCAAAGCAGTATGCACCCTGTTCATTAACAGCAAATAGTTTTAATAACTATGCAGTATAAAAGTCCTGTTGAGGTTCAGTCATTTTTCATACAAAGGGAAAAATGATGATTGCATGCTGCAGTGGGGAAATAAGTGTATAAAGTTTCTCTAATTAATTTTATATACCAGATATAGAATTATCTCTTATATCTGGAAAGGGCAATTTAGAATGAATTACAGGTTGATTGTAAAAATATCCCTCAACTAGTTGCCAGTAGTGGCTGGTGACTTTAAAGCAAAAGCTGTGCTTCAAGAAGCAAGTTAGTGAGCAAGGCTAACTGCAATGGGGTGGAGCTGGTAAGTTTTGATTATGGCAATAATTTCACATAAATAAATGGTCATATCATACTGCACATGTCAAACTGTCTTCCAGCAGTAGTCTTCCTCTTCAGAATAAATGCTACTTAAACAGTTCATTTCAGACATATGAGGTGGTTATCACCACTTGACTGAAGATGCTTACCACAGATGCCTGAATATGATCAAATAAAAATGGCCATAATAATGACTTCAACTTTTTTCATTCAAATGCACACCATCTCTGCCAGCCCTAAGGAAGGTCTGATTAGCTGTGGTCAAGCTATTGTCGACATCAGTCAATTTAATCTGTATTCTGCCTTAGTACCC